>NW_019396480.1:170130-185815 GCF_000591075.1 Eurytemora carolleeae | reverse complement strand
GGGGGGGGGGGGTACAAAATAATTCAATTCCATTTAGGGCGTCAAAGAGAGAATATCGCGAATTATTTGGTTTTTGATTAAAAATGTTTATAAAATTTTGTGTACTGTGCTATTTTGTTGAGCTAAATAAGTGCTTTGCCTTACTAAATTGGTAGCCGATTATATCTATACAATGAAGATGATATTTATTACTAATGCTTTGATCACTCACAATCATTATTCGATTAAATGTTTACAAATAAACAAAGATAACCTGTTATTTGACAACTTCTCTTTGTTGAAATGTTGAAGTGTTTTTGCTGTTTAAAAGCTTGGTACAGTTCAAAATTAAAATTAGAATTATTGTATTGATATATGCGAGGCCGACTATACATATTTACATATTGTATGTTAATGTTAAATTTTATGTGTTTATGTTATAATGTTTTTATACATTTTTTATGTATTATATGTTAATATGGATTAAACATGCTTTATAGGTATTGCATATATGCATGTACATGTACTATGTATGTCTATAAATGTTTGTGTTGATATCTATGTTAACGTGTTTATGTTTTATGTATGTACAATATATGAAAGTAAACGTGTTTATGTTTCTATGTATGTACAATATATGAAAAACGTGTTTATGTTTCTATGTATGTACAATATATGAATGTAAACGTGTTTATGTATGTACAATATATGAAAGTAAACGTGTTTATGTTTCTATGTATGTACAATATATGAATGTATACGTGTTTATGCTTCTATGTATTTACAATATATGAATGTAAACGTGTTTATGCTTCTATGAATGTACAATATATGAATGTACACGTGTTTATGCTTCTATGTATGTACAATATATGAATGTAAACGTATTTATGTTTCTATGTATGTACAATATATGAAAGTAAACGTGTTTATGTTTCTATGTATGTACAATATATGAATGTAAACGTGTTTATGCTTCTATGAATGTACAATATATGAATGTATACGTGTTTATGTTTCTATGTATGTACAATATATGAATGTAAACGTGTTTATGTTTCTATGTATGTACAATATATGAATGTGTACGTGTTTATATTTTTATGTCCTGTACTGTATGTCTATGAGTATTGGCGTTAATATCTATGTAAATGTGTTTAGGAATGGTTGTGACTTTCTAATATCTCGCATTTTTCTCCCATTTTTCATGCTTTCTCAGCCAGCTAGACAAGATTAAAGTAAATTCAAGAAATTCAAAGTTTTTTCACTTTTGTGTTTTTATAAATTTCAACTTTTTGTACCCAATCACATATACTTTTTTTGGGGGGGGGGAGATGGGATGTAGGGTTTCCGACGCACTGTTGCGCGCAATTGCAAGCCCTTGCGCGGAAGTGAATTTTTTTTTGCGTAATTCCGTAATAATTGGGCACAATAAACCCAAAGGAATTTCGCGCAATTCCGTTCAAATTTCTTGGTTTTGTGTTTCAATTTTTTGATGATATTCAATTTAAACCCTTTGGCGCGCAATAAATGCAATTAATTATTGCGCAATTCCTTTCAACAACAAAAAAATTCAATTTAAACTTTGGTAGTGGCATACAATAAACTGAACTGCATTAAGATTTCAGTCTCAAATGCTGAGAAAATTGAATTCAAACTTTACCCTTGTTTTATAATTTTCATTTGCACTTTGCAGCATGCTAACCAGAAATCTCTGGCTTAGGAAGACTCAAGCAGACTCATGTAACTGAATAAGTGATTTAATAGGTTACTAATTAATTTTTTTTGTTTGCTTTGTAACGACATCAAAAATACTCTGTGATGTTGTTTTTCTGTACCTTAGTTTTCTGGTTCTCACTGTAGCAAAATATCTAATTTTGATTAAACGAACCTCACAATTTTAACCAAAAAAAGGTTTCATTTTAATGTTCATCCAATGTGAACAAATGAAAAATGTATCATTTTAAATTGTTAATTAGTAGCCTAACCACACGAAACTTAAAACTAAGATAACTGTTGAAACAAGTGAAACTCGGGCCTCGATTATTTTAAAATCTACAGAGATATATCCATTCTTGTATCTGCTGCATAAATTTGTAAGTCAAACAGTTAAAATTATTGATTTTTAGATGAAAAAGCAATTCCATTGCACGCAATTCCTGCAAAATTCCGCGAATATTTATTTGCTCCCTTTTTCGCAATTATAGCGCAATGGCGCGCAATGAAATGGCGCAAGCGGAAGCAACCATTGCGCAGCAGGTCACTTATAAATATAAAGAGATTTCCCTGTTCACAACAGCACCAAAAAGTCCTTAGTGGGATTAACGGTATTTCCTTTTCTGCTAAATTCATGTCACTTTTAGAGAAAACCACAATTGAAAATAATTAATTTTTGTGTAGAAAACCGGGGAACACTTACAAATTTTTGCGCAGTGTAACGTTTTTACAGTGTACCGTACATAAACGTACGTCCTCAAGCTCTCAAGCAAAAATCGATGAGAATTTTGCCAATTACTTCTAAAAACCAAAGTTAACAACATTATAGTGCTAAAATGTGCATGTAAAGGGCTACAAAAAAAGAATATGTGAGTTAGAGCGCTAAAATCAAAGCCAAAGGCGTTGCGACGCTTCAAAGTCAACCCTATCTTAAAAATTAAGGAAACTTTATATAAGCTGCAGAGCTGAATCTATGTACGTTAACGTTTTTGTTTTGCTTGTTACATTATTGCAGAACCTTTAAGTTTTTTTTTTAAATTTTAAGTTTTAGATATTAGCGCGTTTTGTGTCCATAATTCTGGTAGTAATTTAACTTAACAAACTTTCCGAATTTTTATTTGTTAACGCAAAAGTTTTCAAAAAATTTGTGAACCGTAACGTTTTACTCTACTTTTATTGTATGCGAAAAAAAGCATAGAGAAAAGTCAATTATACAATGAGAACCATGAAATTCTGGAAAAGGAAGACGACATTAAGCAATCGTGAATTTTATCTCATGTTGTTACAAGTCTTACTACAGGGAGAATGTGAAAACTCTGAAATAGGAATTCAAATTTTAAACTCAAGGGACACAACAGTTGTGCAGTGTAAACAGACCCATTTTTCTGAATTATTGATTTGATAAGTGTTTAGTAAAACTATCTGCTTTGTATCAACATCCAATACACTTATGTACTGCAATAATGTCGTTTTCCTATTCCATAGTTTTCTGGTTCTCGCTGCAAATGTAAATTGTTAAAATGTATTCCTGTCGTTCAATAACAATTGATTATTTTCGGATTCAAATCTTCAAGAAGTATTTCAATGCGACGAATATTTCAAATAAAGAATTAGAATAATTTAAATTTTGACAAATCTCTGAATTATTTTGACATTTGCTAGGACAAAGAACTAGATGTTTCTAAACTCCTGTCATTTCCAAAGTCTTATTATTTTTCATCTTTTTCATCCTTTTCTCATCTTTTTCATCTTTTTCATTATTTTTCCAACTTTTGAACAAAATTATGACACTATTATTGAAACCCTGATATTTACATTGCAACCCTGAAACTAGGGTTGCAATGCTAGATTACAAACCCAGGGTTGCAATCTAATTGATTTTGAATTTTCTGCCAAGAAGTTGCGGATTTATAACTTCGAAAACATTAATTAGATTTGGTTTAAACTCAAAAATATGTGTTACAAAACTGAATAGATTTTACAGTTTTTAAAATCCGAAGCAGGTTTTAATTAAAATGATAGATTTAGTTAAGAAATGGAAAAATCTGCATAAAATTTAAAAGTTGAAAAAATTACATATCTCTCCATTCCACGTGAGGCAGCAAGGATGAATAAACATTAGAGGGATTATTACATTGCCTAAGCTTCCCTATACGCTCGTGATGCTTTCGGACCCAACAAGGTCTTGGGAAGCCTTGGAAAAGTAATATATTTTATATTTATTGGATCCCTGTAATGAAGAGACAAATAGTTATTGACAATTTAGAATCTTTTCTTTCCAGTATTTTGAAAGAAGATTATATTCATATCATTTGTTGTAAAATTCTTTATTACATATTTTTTACTTTTTATTACAGTTTTTCCACAAACTCAAATTGTTGTTATCCCTATATCTTTGCAAGCTGATGGTGCAACGCTTTGATATTTTAAACCTGGATTATTTAATCTGACAGAATTGATATTTTGAAATATCACCATATTTTCAGTAGAAGTAAATAATTCCATTTACTGTAAGTCCCGATTGAAGGATTCATAAGTCTAATTGGATAATGAGATAGATAGAAAGATAGATGTTACCGCCATACAATTTCTATTGGTTCAGAATAGACAACAAACACATGACTGAACCCTGATAGGATCAGGCGCTAATTGACTCGGCATACAGGAGTGATATCACAGATGAACGACATTGGATTGGGTTGCAAATATATAGGAATTGGAAAATCAGAGTTTGTGGCAAAAATTGATTTTTTTATATATGAGCATACAAACAACTCATTTAACATTCATTATACTTGTTTTTTAGACCCTAACAGATAGGGTTAAAGTAACTGCAACTCTTAATTTCTTCTTTGAGGCATAAATCTGCGAAATAAATAACCAAGTATAAATATTCAGTCTATTTAGTATAATCTAAATTCTTTAAAAAGTACTGCAGTATGCGGTCTGCATACTTCACCTTACTGCATAGGGTAGGAGAGAAGCTTTGATACAATCTTTTAATCTTTTTACAAATAATTTCTTCAACCATATTTTCTTAAACCAGGTTAAAAGATTCTCGAAAATATCGTTGGACGATGAAACCTTACTGGAAGATCTCATCGTTTTAATCTTTAGAATGTCTTTAATTCTAAACAAATCTACTTTTACAGAGAAACTACAATTAAAAATAATCAATTTTGAGATAGAAAAAAAACATTTCTTTTTCATTCTTAAACAGACAAAGTTTCGAAGGGTCCTGTTATAATTCGGATATTTCTGCAAATAATGGGTCATTTAAAATATGTATTTTTAAAATTCTGTGATGGTGATGGACCAAACCTTTGTAGAGTAAAAAACTAGATTTTAGTTCCACATTTATTGAAAATATATTTCGGTCTGGGTTGACCCTCGTCAGTTCTAACGATATAATAACCATCAAAATCGATAAGAAAGATCCAATTTTTTTTTTTTAAATCACAAGGAAATAAACAAACAAAAAGGATTATTCAAAATAAAAATTTGGGCTGTCAAATGGACATAAGGGAAACGAACTCAGATTATATGTAAACAGAGGAATCCCGTAAACTATTTTGTAAAATAAATTTGGACCCAGTAAAAATTTTAACGATCTAAACATTTCTTTTTGTTTTGTTTTAACTAAAAAAGATACACATCTTTTCAACATTGAACTTATAAATATTGTTCTAAAAGAACAGCAAGATAACTCTCAGATACTCCACGGGGAAAATCCCTGAATAAAATTTTTCTTTCTCTTTTTCAAAAATAACTCTGGAAAAATATTCCGATTTGTACAGATTGTATAGATTGTACAGATTGACTCACAAAACATGAAAGTTGTGGCTTAAAGGTCGTCATTGATCGTTTAAAAAACAAAAAACAGTTCTTCATATCATTCTTTATATCTCTGGTAATTATGAAAGCAAAAATAAGGCGGAATATACCCAGGATACATTTAAACCGAAGATGTCGGGTAAATAATTACTTTTGATGTTCGACATTGGCATGTTGGAGACCAAATGTTTGCTGGGTAAGACCTTGGAAACCACAATAAGGCTTCTTACCTTTTACCCTAACTTACATGCACTAAGTAGTCATCTGATTTCTACTCTGTAGTTTGAAACCTTGAATCAATGCATATTTGATATCTGTATTCATTCAGTCCTATACGCTATCCCCTCCATCCTTTTACAATCTCTTCCATGCAAGAAATATATTCTGACAGATTTTCCTATATCAGCCATTATTCTTTTGTTTACTCAGTTCCATCGAATTGAATTTTTCCACAACACACATTTTCACTTTAAACACCACAGATTGGGAAACTGCATTTTTAGCAAAAAAAAATATTGTTATTATTATAAGATTTAAACATTTGATTGTTTTAAATTTGGTTTATTTTTTTTTTCTTGGTTCATACTTTAAAGATTGGATAAAATAACTTTCGGATTAAAGACAATACTAGAAAGAAAAAGGTTTCCATCATGGTATCATTTTAAAAGATGAAAATTTCTTTGTACGGTGGTAGGCGATTATATCAATACAATGAAGACGACTTTCGATTTCAATTTTGTTCTATATCAAGCTTTTAAACAGCATGGATACACAAACAGAATGGACACAAAGAGAAGCTTCTCTTTAATTACTTGTAAACTTGTAATTCGAAAAAAACTTGATAACAACAAAAACTTAAATTAAAAAGTCGTCTTCATTATATTGATATTATTGCCTACCACTGTGTGATAATGATTGCGCACTTAAGTAGGATTTTGTTCTAATTATGTTAATACACCTAATCTAAACTGTTTGAACACAATGAGAACTAGAAACCTCTGGAATACGCAGACGACCATTACTTTTAGTAGTCCAATGAACATAAGACACCGCAATTGTGCAGTTTAAAAAGACCCATCTCACTTAATAATTGATTTGTTAAGAATAAGATACTTTTAAACAGTTTGCTTTGTAACTACGTCAAATACTCTGAACCCAAAACAGGCCCCCCCCCTTCTATTTTTCTTTGCCCTAGCACTCTCATTTTTGACACTATCATCGTGAAATTTTTTTACTTTAAATAAATAAAAAAAATTTATGCATAGTGCAGGGTAGAGGAAAGTAAAAACAATGGTCTGTGTAAAAAAAATTGATGTAGAAACATGTGTCACACTTTGATATTTGTTTTAAGCAAAAAATTTTTTTTACATTTTTTTACCTCTTTTGGCATTTTTTCAACCTTTCCTTCCACCCAAACTGCAAAAGTTTTTTTTTCAATGAATTGCCCTTGAAAAAATTGGGCAATAAACGTGCATTTCAACCAACGAGGTTATAGTATATAGAGTGATAATGTACGCTAATCCTTAACTAATTGTACAGAGGCCATGTACTTCACTTCCAAAGGTCAATCTGTATATTACAGTATTCGGGGGTGATTTCTGAAAATATTTATTTTCATTTAAGCAGAAAAAATTTGCAATCAAAAAACTCGGGGCTACATGGATCTCGGTAATTTATATGACTAAAAAAAGATAACCTTTCTTTATTTTCAACTACACTTTTAAAGGAAAATGTAAGCACTAATAATTCAAACTAATATTGGAATATCTTACTAAAAATTGGTTACTTTAAAAGACTTTTATTTATTTTTGTTTTAAGCATGAAAATACTTGATTTGAGAAACCAGGGGATCCATCAATATTTGCACTCCAGTCTTTAAGCGTACTTTCATGTGGCAAACAATCTTCTAAACAGTTCCGAACAGACCTAAAAATAAAAGATATATCAAATATCAAACTATTTTAATGATTACTAGACTAATCTTATATTTCAATTGCGAACAAGGGCGTATACAGAAATAAATGTAGGGGGGGGGGGGCAAAATATGCGCAAAGCGCTAACAAATTTACACTATACAGTCCAATTACCATACAAGGACTACTTTATCTCCATCAAACAAAACTAGCAGAAAAAACAGCAAATTAATGTTTTTAATACTCTTAAGTTTCAGATTTAAAATTGTGATAGCTCTAAGTTATAGGGGAGGGGGGGCTCTTTACAGGTCTAGGTAGGGACACTCTGCCCCTCTTGCCCAAACCCCTGTATACGCCCTTGATTACGAAGATTTTCTCTTTGTATACAGTGAACTAACAAATAAACAAAAGAGTTCGCGGATTTTATCCAAAAGTTTGTTGTCTTCCTATTCACCAGTTTCCTGGTCCTCACTGTAAATTTATCCCTAGGTTGGTATCTATGGTATCTTTACAGAGCCCGCGATTTAAAAACTTCGTCTAGAGTTGTAATTCCTTAAACCCGACTTTAAGACCCAATCTTCGACCCAACTCTGACGACAGCTTGTGTCACATGATTGACAGCTGCAAGATCTTCGGCTCGACTTAAGGAAAATAAAACCGACCTTGGTTGGTTTAAGTGGAGAATAAGGCTCAATATTGAGTCTTGTTCTCATAAAAACCCGGAATGCGTCAATTCTTACCAAATAGAATATTAAACCGGTTTTTTGAACTCAGCTCTGTGGAAAATAAGATGCAGCTTGAATCCGAAAGCTCAAGCCGTAAATAAGGCCCAACGACAGCTTGGAAGTTAGACCCAAGCTGTATTTTCCCGAATTTTTTAGATCGCGGACTCTGCTAAAATATCTGCATTGGAAAGATTTTACACCTTCTATGGACAAATATTACAAATATTACAAATATTACACAATTAGTTTGTTTCATAAAATTTAATTTTTTCACGCTTTGTGATTCTAAATGGTTTTAAATTTCTCTTAGCAACAACAGAGCAAATATTTTAATACAGGGATACCCACAAAGAATAAGTATTTAACGACGACTTAAAACAAGTTTAAAATTGATGGAGTCTTGAATAATGAATATAGCAAATAAAGACTACATGAATTCCGTTTAGTCATCTCTGAAGCTTCATCCGTCGGCGGTAATACTGTCTCATGTACCCAGCCAACCTACATTACCCTGGGTTTACTAGACGAACTGTTACAAGTAAATGTGCATGCTATTACTCTGTTAAATCCTTGTACCGGTCCAGATTATGTGCTTTAGGTTCATATAACGACAAATATTGATATTTCTAATATTTAGATGCTAGTGGTTAGCTGGATATGTATGAGTATGTGGCCCCTGTGGCTTGTCGGTCACGCCATCCGTCCGTGTCCTGGGGTTTGTAGCTTAATCCAGGTACTTAGCTTAATCCAGGTACTTAGCTTATCCAGGTATATAGCTTAATCCAGGTATATAGCTTAATCCAGGTATATAGCTAAATCCAGTTACTTAGATTAATCCAGGTACTAAGCTTAAATCAGTCACTTAGCTAAATCCAGATAATTAGCTTGATCAAGTAAATAAGCATAATCCAGTTAAGCTGATGTTAATCCAGCTACTTAGCTTAATCCAGATAGTTAGCTTAATCCACTTACTAAATTCAAATACAGTTACCTAACTTAATCCAGATGTAGTTACTTAACATTAAAACAGTTGTTTAAATTTTTCGTAATAATATATTACAATTTACAATACAATATCAATTTTCAAATTTTTAAAATATTTCCTTATTAAAATTAAGTATTTCACAATATAAACTTTTCTTTTTGACTTTTTAAAGGTTCCACAAAAAATCTGATAAGTTTCACAAATATCAAAATCGCGTTTTCTAATTATTTACTCTCCTTACACGATGCTAAATTTTGATCCTGAAGGAAGATGTTTGCAAAACAACGAAACTAAAACTATCGTTTTAAAACTTTTCTTTTGGGTTAGTTTTGAAAGTTGGAACCTTCACAAGTGCACAGTTTATGCTCTATCTTTTAAAAATCAAAAAAGTTATGTGATTTCAGAAAGGTCTCAAAATGAGAAAAATTCTTTTCAAAATCCTAGGGTTCTACAACACAACAGCTGAGAGATCAAATGAATGAAAAGTTCCAATAGATAGATAGATATAATACATGTACAACATGCAAATCATACTTGTAAAATTGACGAATGACGAATGAATGCCGCAAATCATACTTGTAAAATTGACGAATGACAAATGAATGCCGTAAATCATACGTGTAAAATTGACAAATGACAAATGAATGCCGCAAATCATACTTGTAAAATTGACAAATTACGAATGAATGCCGCAAATCATACTTGTAAAATTGACGAATGAAAGCCCCAAATCATAATTGTAAAATTGACGAATGACGAATGAATGCCGCAAATCTTACTTCAAAAATTAACGTATGACGAATGAATGCCGCAAATCATACTTGTAAAATTAACGAATGAAGAATTCGAGTGCCGCAAATATATTTTAAATTTTGTTTTTCAGGAGTACTGTCCGTTTCATGTTATTCTGGAGGATCCCAGTGCCGCAGGAGGAGATCCAACATTCCTCTGTGAAGGTACATTACGGTGCAGTACAGTACAGTACAGTAAAGTACAGTACAGTACAGTAAAGTACAGTACAGTACAGTACAGTACAGTACAGCAAATTGTGAAGTATGTTTCAATATAATAGAATACATTACTATTACAAACAAAAAATCTTAGAACAAAAATGAGTATAATTCATTTTATTTAGATGTGTTCTATAACATTGACACAAAATATTTAACTTAGAATGTGAAAGAAAATCTTGAGTGAAAAATTTATAAACTTTGTATTCACAACTGGTTTGTAACTCATGGCGTTTTTCAAGAAAAATTAAGATTTTTGGGTAATGTTACATCGTCTATACGCAACATCCCCCTACTGAACTTCTGACCTACTAACTTTCCGACCTACTGCAATATCGGACCTACGCCAGCTGTTTATTTTTGTATTATTTGAGGGTTAGGGTAGGTTAAGACAATTTCTGGGCCGAGCGAGGACAGGCTAGGGGGCTGCGGCCACAAGTCCATATAGCAGCTGTAAAACCACGTGCTAGTAGGTCTGATGTGTAGTATAGCGGATTTGGCGTAGGTCAGAAGTGGAGTATTGCGGATTTGCGTAGGTCGAAAAGTACACCACCGATTTTTGTCATTCCATTTAAGATTGTAGAAAGCAGAGAGATTTTTCAGCTCAGCTAAAAATATAATAATAAGAATGGCGGAGAATTCCCAGCTTTACAATTATTAAATACTAGAAATATTTCATTTATATAGGACAGGGGGGGGGGGCTTAAAGAGTCTGCACCCCTTCTAGTTAGATATAACACTTTCTACCAGATAATTGATTAGCCAGACTACCAACTGTAACTTAAGATTTTGGATAATGAAAAAAATTACATGCTTCAGTAATTAGGTTTTGTTAGACATTGTAATTAACAAATTGTCTTTCAGTTCGAAAATTTACTAAAATTTAACTTATTAGTTAATTTTTAATTTAATTGTTTCGATTGTAAAGTAAATCTATAAATAATAATTATTTTGTTCTGATATTTTAGATCCTGTGATTTCTGAAAACCGGAACATGCTGTCCAGTCCACAGTGCTGCTCTGTGCCAGTTAATATGAGCGAAAGCTGGTCAGCTGACCATCCCCCCGGGGAGTTGTTAGATCCCCCGGCGGGGGGCTACGTTGATCTGAATGCAAGCCACTGTTCAGCACTGCTCACCAATACCACGCCATTCTGTGATAAGAGTTTAATAAGACTTTCACTTGCAAACCAAACTTTAACGTTGAGACAAGTTCCGGTCCAGTATGTTGAAACCAGTTTTCTAGACAAAATTCTTGCAGAACTGTTCACAGCTGAATCAGGAAGCCACCACCACGTGCAGTCCCAGTTTCTCCTCCTGGTGTGTATTTTGTGTACCATGAGAGTGTACACTATACCGGGGAGCTAGTCTACACTACATACAATCCTTGTGGTATTAGTTAAATTTATAAATAGGTGAAAAGGGTAGGTCACTATTGAATTAATAGTCTGCCATTATATTGACTTTTAATTGGTGGAAAATAGTTTTTGACAATGATTGGAAAAATAACTTTCTGTTAAAAAATTTAGTTTTTTATCATAAAGCAGCAACTCTGAGGTTTACTGAAATTCATATATTTTTAAGTTAACAAACTTCATTTCTTAGAACTTTTGGAATTTCAATACAATAAAAAGGTTTTATCTCCGTTTTAAAGCAGTCTCTATCTTTCAACAAAATTATCTTTTTTCAAACAAATGAAAGTTAACTGAAAGTATTCCTTTTTTCAGTACTTTAAATTTAACCTCAGAAATCTTTAAACCTCGTCAATATTTCACTCATTATACCTTTTATATTAGTTCAATGTTTTTATATGAAAAAAAGTTTCAAATTGCCACTCTCTTCTTATAGCTTTAATCACTGCATAATTGTAAATTTCTAAACCATCATCTGCTCACCCTGAGCCCTTCAATTCATATCATAATAAGATATTTAGCACAAAAATTTTGTGTTTGAGAAAATGGAATTGTTAAAATTAGTATGATGACAACTTTTAGACATTACTTAACCTTTTTCCTGCTCTATAGTTTAAATATTTTATGAGAAACTTAAAATTTCAAATTGAAAAATTTCTATTACAGCCTCAATTAACCGCCCACTCATTATTAATCCTTTTATTAGAAAAGATTTATAATAGATTAAAGTTTTTGTTAAAAATCCCCTTTTTACATTTAAATTCGGCCTCCGGTTCATTAGATTATATTTAAAAATTATACTTTGAAAAAAATACTTTTTTGAGAGAGAAATGTTTAATTTATAAATTTCAGCTGAAAGAGCTTTCTTTTTCAGAAAAATTCCTAAGGGTTTAAAATAAAAAATGAGGAAAAACTTTTAATTTTATGAAAACCGGACCTTTAGTAAAATTTATATTTTTCATAGAATTGGATGTTAAAAAGTCTCAAGGTTTTTGAAAGCTCGACAATTAATTATTTTGCTGCATTGGAAACTGCTGCAGTTCTTCTTATTTTTGCGAAACAATAAATAGTTTTGCGCAGTAACAAAACAAGCCGCAATTAGGCTTAGTCCAACTCAAGGTAAGGCCTTACGAGAATTGTGTACTCAGAATACACCAAATTCTGTAATATACAATGAACTCATTTTCGGTGGCTGTACAATTGTGTATTGGTTGTTTGTAAAAAAAAACCAAAACTGAACTTGTGACCAAGATATATATAGACCAGGAACCGCCATATCTGATGCGTCAAATCTGTGTACTGCAGTGGGACTGGGAGGAAATCAAAACAAAGAATTCAGGGGCAACGCATCATTTGTCAGGAAGGCCCAAGGGGTGGAATAAGAATATATTGTTATTGTACTTTCCAAATTGACCAGAAAGCCAAAAATCATAAGTATTCGCTCTAACTTGATATATTAACTTGTTTACTGTTGGACTGTAATATCACATCAGAGCTGTAGTCATTTCCCTTCAACTTCTGTGGGGGCACTGGGTTTGTTTACATTCGTCCCACAGAGGACAGTACACAATTTACGTATATCTGAGTTGGGCGTTCCAGTATATAGTTCCAGTATATATTTCCTTGCTTGAAACGAAACATGGAATTGAACCCAGTATTCAAACCTTAGTAGTCGCAGCTTCCAGAGTTAAAGATAAAATGATGCAAGGTAAATTAATTCATGTCTACCGCCTGGGCTACTCCCCCCCCCCTCTCTCATGTCAAAACTGTAAAGTATTGTTTCGACATAAGCCTAATTAAATTGAATGTAAACAGACCGTTAATTACCATTTTTTAGCCACCGAAACCGAGCTCAGTGTATATCAGAATGTTTGCACAGTAAATAAATTGTCTTATAGCACATCCTTGGTCCAACTTATCATTTACCAATTTGTTCTTTTATTTTTTGCTGCTTCTTCAGGTTTTTTTTGCTACTCTTATTATAAATTTGCAGCTTCTTTTCTTTTCTTCTTTTCTTCATGCGTTTATCTCCTATTCTTTGCTGCATATTATCTTATTTGCAGCTTATTATCTTATTTGCAGCTTATTATCTTATTTGCAGCTTATTTTCTTCATTGCAGCTTATCTTCTTCTATGCAGCTTATTTTCTTTTTTGTAGCTTATTTTCTTTTTTGTAGCTTATCTTCTTCTATGCAGCTTATTTTCTTCATGCAGCTTACTATCTTCTTTGTAGCTTATTATCTATCTTCTTTGCAGCATATTATCTTATTTGCAGCTAACCCGTGTTATTATTACTATTTTTCCAATTTTTAATCACCCAAATCAAACAGAAAAAAGCCATTTTAAACTAAATAAAAAAAAGGATAAATTATTAAATTTCTAGGAATTTTTCGAAAAAGTATAGTTTGCTGTTTCCCCTTATTTGGTCATGTTTAAAAAGTCAAAATATATGATTCATTTATAATTCTATATTTTTATTTAATTGCGGACGTTTGTAAAAAATAGTCAATCGCATACAAATAGACGAATTCAACTTAAAAGGTGTCAGAAAAAATATGTATTTATTATATAAATATAATATTATTATATTTATGTTAGTATTGCTGGGTGCTGGAATAAAATTAATTAATTTATACATGTATATTTATTCAGAAAAGGGACTGTAAGCGTAATTTAAGGAAACCCTCCATGCAAAGATGGCGATGCCAGATTCACAATCGTACCCTTGAAATTGTCAGTTTACTACGTTTTAAAGTGTTAAATTCGGAACATTCCTAAAAGTTTTCCTGCAGAAAAGAAATGCGCAAGTCAATTTTTTAAAGAAACCACAATTTAAAATAATAAATGTTCGAAATTATCAACATGATTATACAAAGCTTTTAAGGGTACCGTTGTAAATCTTACATTGTCATCTTTGCAGGGAGGGTCGTTTGAAATACGAATACAGTCTCTTTAAATCATTTCCTGCTGCAGAGAAAAATATTGCATTTTACATAGTTTTTTTTGTTTTATTCAAAAATTTGTTTGTAAATCAGATTTGAAATAAAAAGTGGCTGGGAAGTGGAATTTCGTTATTTAAAAATATAAAATTTTTCAAAACCAACTTTATCATAATTGTGGCGAAACAGATTACTAAATTCAAATTTAAACGTTTCAATTCAGCAATTCAGCAATTCAGCAAATTATTTTCGAACTTTGACTTTTTCTCTAATCTTATTTTTTTTTCAATTTACATCTTCAAAACTGTTGTTGAAATTATTTTCATTTTTTCTTCCTTGCAGACTCTTTCTTGTTTAATCAACTAGTTGTTTCAAGAATAACTTGAGGAAAAGTTGTGCACACAAATCTTGGCAAACATTTCTTTATTTTTCTCTGCACAGAGCTGATGTTAATATGCCAAACTTCTATTGTTAGTATTCACTTATAGAGTCAATATTATGTTTTTCTCCTTTGTAACACAATTATTTTTTTCAATAAAATATACAGAATCATTCACACAGATAAATTGTTATTGCGTTTTTTGTGTGTTATTGGTCCAGCCAAGAATTTGAGTCTTTGCCACAAACCCTAATTTACCAATTCCTGATTCCTATATCTTTTCATCCAGAGTCAGAATTTAAAGAATTGGAACCGCGTCGATGAACCGCCGATAAACAAAGTTAAACAAATTCTTTAAATTCGGCCGGCCTCTGATACTGTAAAATTTTTATATTTCAACAGAAATACAATTTTAGACAAAAACATTTTGTTGAATAGAATGGCAGGGTTATAAAGATTTGCTATATATATATATGTTTACAATTTTGGACAAAATGTTCGTAAATTCGAGATGCTTGCGCATTTCTACTGCAGGAAAACCTATAGGAATTCGCAGATGAAACACGTTTAAAAACAACAATATCTTCCACATTATTGATCAAATAAAGGTTGCAAGGATACCGTGAATTTGACATCTTTACATGAAATTACGCTTACAGTCCCTAATGGGTTTTGAAAAAAAAATCTAAAGCTAAGACTGTTAATCAGGACCTGGCACCCCCTCCCCCCACCCCCATTTAAACCCGTGATATTTATTTTATATGATGTGACTGGATTCTATTTATACCAGGGGGG
>NW_019396480.1:161165-169900 GCF_000591075.1 Eurytemora carolleeae | reverse complement strand
AACCAACATATTAGATTTATAAACCAAAATATTAGATTTATGAACCAAACCAAAATATTAGCTTTATGAACCAAAATATTAGCTTTATAAACCAAAATATTAGTTTTATGAACCAAAATATTAGATTTATAAACCAAAATATTAGATTTATGAACCAAACTATTAGATTTATAAACCAAAATATTAGATTTATGAACCAAAATATTAGATTTATAAACAAAAATATTAGATTTATGGACCAAAATATTAGTTTTATGAACCAAAATATTAAATTTATAAACCAAAATATTAGATTTATGAACAAAATACTAGGTTTATAAACAAAAATATTAGATTTATAAACCAAAATATTAGATTTATAAACCAAAATATTATATTTATGAACAAAATATTTAGTTTTATGAACCAAAATATTATATTTATAAACCAAAATATTAGTTTTATGAACCAAAATATTAGATTTATAAACCAAAATATTAGATTTATAAACCAAAATATTAGATTTATAAAACAAAATATTAGATTTATGAACCAAAATATTAGATTTATAAACCAAAATATTAGATTTATAAAAAAAAATATTAGATTTATGAACCAAAATATTAGTTTTATAAACCAAAATATTAGATTTATAAACAAAAATATTAGATTTATGAACCAAAATATTAGTTTCATGAACCAAAATATTAGATTAATAAACCAAAATATTAGATTTTTGAACAAAATATTATATTTATAAACCAAAATATTAGATTTATAAACAAAAATATTAGATTTATAAACCAAAATATTAGATTTATAAACAAACTAGCCTTAGAGGGCGCTTCGCGCCCATCTTCTAAATTAATTGTGAACATGTTCTCTTTCTGGACATCGTAAAACAAAACAAAAATAATTCGCGGATTTTCACAAAAAAATTCGCTGATGTTTAGATGTCAAAATGTCTAAATGTCCAAATGTCTCAATGTCTCAATGTCTCAATGTTCAAATGCCTGAATGTCTAAATGTCTAAATGTCCAATGTCTAAAAGTCCAAATGTCTAAATGTCTAAATGTCCAAATGTCTAAATGTCTAAATGTCTAAATGTCTAAATGTCCAAATGTTTAAATATCTAAATGTTTTAATGTCAAAATGTCAAAATGTCCAAATGTCTAAATGGCCAAATGTATAAATGTCCAAATGTCTTAATGTTCAAATGTCTAAATGTCCAAATGTCTAAATGTCCAAATGTCTAAATATCCAAATGTCCGAATGTCTAAATGTCTGAATGTCTAAATATCTAAATGTTTAAATATCTAAATGTCTAAATTTCAAATGTCTAAATGTTAAATATCTAAATGTCTAAATGTCTAAATTTATAAATGTCTAAATGTTTAAATGTCTAAATGTTTAAATGTCTAAATATCTAAATAAATGTCTAAATGTCTAAATGTCTAAATGTCTAAATGTTTAAATGTCTAAATATCTAAATATCTAAATGTCTAAATGTCTAAATGTCTAAATGTCTAAATGTCTAAATGTCTAAATGTCTGAATGTCTAAATATCTAAATGTTTTAATGTCAAAATGTCTAAATGTCTATGGTCAGTTTTTATATCTATTGTAAGAACGATCTATATAATACTTATTTTGTAACCTGACATAACCGAAAAGAATGGCTAAACAGCAAAAATTTATAAAAATATCGTATTTTTTTCTCAAAGGAATCTTTTGGAGAAGAAATCATATTGAAAGAAAACATCTTTTCAGAAGAAATAAATATCAGGAAGTTTTGCAATTAAAAAAAGTGATAGGAACCTTTTTGTCAGGAGTATTTTGAGGCAGAAAACGTTTTGTAAAGAACAGTATGTGACAGAAAATATATATTGAGGATCTTTTTTAATCAAACATTTTTAGACAAGAAACATTTTGTTCACACGCATTTTTCGTGGCAGATGTAATGTAATGTTTAGTAAGGAAACATTTTAGAATGTTTTGCAAGGAAAAATTTATCCCGAGCTTCGAGAGTTACAAAACAGAGTTACAGACTCGGGATAGCCTAAAGATTTTTAAGTTAAAGTTTAAAACTATTAGTAAACTGATACATGTTGCGTGTAGGCTAAAAATACAAAATTTTTAGCAATTTTATAGATTCTGTCTGGTTAAATCTGCCTTGAATAAGAAAAAACCTATATCTGCATATATTTTTTAAGGCGTAAAAATTGACTGGTTTGTTTTGATGGTTGTACAATAGATGGAGCACAGTGGTGTCTCATACACTGTAAACAGAACTTGATACGCAATATTCCATCGTACTTAGACAAATTATTTGGTGGATTTAAAGAAGCGTACTTGGTGGATTTATAGAAGCGTACTTTTAAAATAATTTGGTGGATTGGAACCGTATTTTGACAAATAATTTGGTGGATTAGAAGCGTATTTGAACAAGTAATTTGGTGGATTAGAAGCGTATTTAAACAAGTAATTTGGTGGATTATAAGCGTATTTAAACAAATAATTTGGTTGATTATAAGCGTATCTAAACAAATAATTTGGTGGATTAGAAGCGTATTTAAACAAATAATTTTGTGGATTAGAAGCGTATTTAAACAAATAATTTGGTGGATTAGAAGCGTATTTAAGCAATTAATTTTGTGGATTAGAAGCGTATTTTGACAAATAATTTGGTGGATTAGAAGCGTATTTAAGCAAATAATTTTGTGGATTAGAAGCGTATTTAAACAAATAATTTGGTGGATTAGAAGCGTATTTAAGCAAATAATTTGGTGGATTAGAAGCGTATTTTGATAAATAATTTGGTGGATTGGAAGCATGACTTAATTTGTCCTTGCAAAATTTATCTGAAGAATTTCATTCGAATTTTGACAATTTTGGTTTTATTTATCAAACTGAAATCTGAACAAAATTTCTTTTATGAAGGATGGTTTTTTTAAATGTTTGTATTTTTGATAACCATGTATTGGTGATTCTACATGTAATGAATTCTGCAGTAGCTGCATCTTTAACTATCTACCATACAGTGTTATCATATTTTGTATTATAATTCTATCTTTAGTTTTGTTACCTGGCCGTTCATACCGGTCTGTATAATCATGTTTATAAATAAATTCGTTGAATACAATCTGTTGTTCAGTATAGACGGAATCAGCCTGGGTAATCTGATTATTAGAGTTAGAGGCGGTTTAGCCATACATCAGTTGGGATTGACAGATAGTTAGAGTTTGAGGCAATGATCCATACAGCAGTCGGGATTGACAGATAGTTAGAGTTTGAGACAGTGAGCCATAAAGCAGTCGGAATTGACTGAGAGTTAGAGTTTGAGGCAGTGAGCCATACAGCAGTCGGGATTGACAGTTAGTTAGAGTTTGAGGCAGTGAGCCATACAGCAGTGGGGATTGACAAATAGTTAGAGTTTGAGGCAGTGAGCCATATAGCAGTCGGGATTGACTGAGAGTTAGAGTTTGAGGCAGTGAGCCATATAGCAGTCGGGATTGACTGAGAGTTAGAGTTTGAGGCAGTTTAGCCATAAAGTTTAAGCTAGGAGAGACGGGCTAGATCGTTACATACGGTTTGCACTCTTGGCAGCTTAGAAACTCTTTTTCTCTTGGTAAAGTTGGGTTTACTTCTTGGAAGATTGATCTCTTTCTCAAGAAATTTGAAAACCAGTCGGATCTTACTTTTGGATCCAAGGGTTTCTAGGACACCAGAATATCAGGATACCAGAATACCAGGATACCAGGACAACAGTAAGGATACCAAGATACCAGGATACCAGGATACCAGGATACCAGGATAGCAGAATACCGGGATACCAGGATACCAGGATACCAGGAAACCAGGATACCAGGATACCAGGATACCAGGATATTAGGAAACCAGGATACCAGGATGGGGGTATTTAGAGCCAAGTGGGTTGTGTCCTGGACTGATACAGTTTGGGGGACGAACTTCTAAGAGTATGGCATTTACTACAAGGATACCAGGATACCAGGATACAAGGTTCCAGTACACCATCCCGCGGAATATCAGGATACCAGGATACAAGGTTCCCGGACACCATCCCGCGGAATATCAGGATACCAGGATACCAGAATACAAGGTTCCCGGACACCATCCCGCGGAATATCAGGATACCAGGATACCAGGATACAAGGTTCCCGGACACCATCCCGCGGAATATCAGGATGCCAGGATACCAGGATACAAGGTTCCCGGACACCATCCCGCGGAATATCAGGATATCAGGATACCAGGATACCAGGATATCCCCTGTTCTCTGAATAATATGTTATATCCCAGTTTATGATTTATACGGGGGGGGGGGGGGGTATTGACCCCGATTTCTAATATATCTGACAGAGAAGGGAAATGTTTGGCATCCTTTACACCTGTACTTGTATCTAGGGATGGGTATTGGGCAGTTTTCCCTTTTCTGAAATTTTTTTTGATCGTTTCGTTAGCAATGAAAAAAAAGATAAAAGCAATTATTCTTAAAATAAATTCAAGACTCAAAACAAAACAATCCTTTTCGAACTTTTCATTGCTTCTAAACCCAAGGTTTGTTAAGTTTAAACAAATGTTTGTATGAAGAAAACAAAAAAGACTTGTTAAGTATAAAACAATTGTGCCCATCCCTACCCTATAGGATAATGTACAATAATAATTCATATAAGATGGTGAAAGGGTAAGGTATACTTTATATTCCAGATGGAACCTATTCCCTCGCCAATATTATCTTTTTATTATATTTATCAAGCTAAATATTTATCAGTGGTAACAGTGCCTCTTTTTTTGACGGGCTGATTTTTGGGAACGTCAATTTGGTAATGACAATTTGGAAATACCAACTTGGTAAGGTGACAATTTGGTAATACCAACTTGTTAAGGTGACACTTGGTAATGACAATTTGGTAATACCAACTTGGTAAGGTGACAACTTGGTAACGACAATTTGGTAATGACAATTTGGAAATATCAACTTGGTAATGACAATTTGGAAATGACAATTTGGTAATACCAACTTGGTATGGTGACAACTTGGTAACGACAATTTGGTAATGACAATTTGGTAATGGCGAACTGGTAAGAACATAAAAGTGACAATTTTGTAATGACAATTTGCTAACGAAAAAAAGTGACAATTTGGTAACTACAAATAAATGACAATTTGGTAAGGAAAATTTGATTGCTTCATTAAAATGACGATTTGGAAATACATAAAGAGAAATTTGTAATGACAATTTGGTAATGACTAATTGACAATTGTTAACTACAAAAAAGTGACAATTTTGTAAGTACAAAAAAGTGAAAACTAGGTATATAACTACATAAAAGTGACTATTTAGTGATTACATATAAGGTCTACGATATCAGGTTACAAAGATATAGGGATTAATTTGTTGCTAGTTCTAAGTTCCTTTATAGTCTAAGTAACGTTTGTTAACCTCTAGTTACAATAAATGTGTATTCAAAAAATCTTTATCAATGATCAAACGAAACACAATTGACTGTACTTGGGAATATATGAATAATTGTTAAAAAATATAATATTCTCATAATTATGTTTACAATGTGTAATTGAATTAGGTTCAGATTAAATAGATTTAAAAAACAAAACGTCGATATCATGTAATGTTACATTATGTTGGCTTAGGTTAGGTAAAGACAGTCCTCTTAATTTCTATAATTTTTTTCGGGTTAGGTTAGGTTAATACAGTTTCTTCACTTTACCAAATTGTCATTGCCAAAATGTCACTTTTATGTCGTTACCAAATAGTCATTACCAAATTGCCATTACCAGATTGTCACTTTTATGACATACCAAAATGTCATTACCAAATTGTCATTACCACATTGTCGTTACCAAATTATCATTACCAAATTATTATTACCAAAATTATCATTACCAAATTGCTATTACCAAAAATCCACACATCAATTTTTTTGGTTGTATGTAGTCATTACACAAATTTAAAATACCTAATAGAAACGTCCTTATGACGTGTATGTAACGTTCTCTGGTTAACTCGGTAACAACTAAGGTTTAGCATTTTGCATTTTTTCGCAGAAAAAAATGCAAAGTTTTTCGCTTTTTCCGCAATATTATGTATTAAACTGTTAAGCGTAAAAAAACAAAAAATATTTCGAGAAAAAGTCTGCGAAATACAAAAGAAAATTTTCGTTAAATTTCGCAGTTTTTTCATGCGAGTTTTTTTTTCGCTGGAAAACCTAGACTAGTAGGTTTAAAGAGGCTCATCATCACTTTATTATTGATCTATTCCTTTTCTACCAGTTCTTTGGGAACAAAATGTAAATTGCCTAATTTCTCATATTACATGTTTCTGAGCTGAGACTTTTAAGAGATTAAATTGATTCCCTTGCTGAAAGAATTAACTTGGATTAAATGAAGTTTGTTTAGTTTTCTTAGTTTCGGAATGTGTTCAAAGCAAATTCTATTCTTACTCGTAAATATAATTGATAGGTTCTAAATCAGACTTAAATATTTTTCATTGGAGTTTACTTAAAATCACGTTTATAGGCCATCAGGGGCGGGTACAGGGGGGTGGGGCGGCAGGACCTTCGCACCCCCTGACGCATTCAGGGGAATTTCAGAATAGCTTCTCATTAGCACTTAAAGGAAAGAAAACCTAGTGCAGGAAAAATATCTATATCTTAAAAAAAAATTCGCCTGCGGCACGTCTTTTTGTTCCTAAATCTGGATTTTTTGTTCAGAAATAAATCTTGCACCCCCCTCACTTAAATCCTGTATCTGCCCTTGCAGGCCATTTAGAAGAAAAAGTGATTTAACATTTTTTGCCATCGAACCCATTTTCAACACACTAGCAAAAAATCTTTGAATATCCATCTCACAGTCCCTAACCTCCCCCTCCCCCCCCCCAACTATCAGACTTAAGAAACTAGTTCTTTGCTTTAACCTAGAATCTTTGTGTTCAAGAGGCTGTAAAAAAGTTTGATTCTTTCAAGTACACATTAAACATTATTAGTATTTTCTAGAGAAAATCTGGTAGAATTTAGTTTATTCTACCTAAATGTCATTATATTATAATATATTCAGATTCCAGGGGGTGGGTTGGGAGGGTACATGGGACTCTCTATTGAATTTGAAAATCTTGGAAACCCTGAGGAATCTGGAAACCTGGGAAACCCTGAGGAATCTGGAAACTTGGGAAACCCTGAGGAATCTGCAAAGCTGGGAAACCCTGAGAGATCTGGAAAGCTGGGAAACCCTGAGGAATCTGGAAACCTGGGAAACCCTGAATAATATGGAAACCTAGGAAACCCTGATAGATCTGGAAAGCTGGACACCTTGAAGAAACAAAACCACTGATAAATCTGCAAACCAGTCCTAAACCAGGAAAAGACGATTAATCAGGGTGAAAAGTATTTGGCATGAAACCAGCCAACTGCATTTATACAATATATCGTACTTTTGGTACTGAATGATGCTTGGCACCCTACTATGTCTATATATTATATTTTGCATGTTTTTCTGCGTTTTTATTTGTTTGTTTGTTTGTATTCAATAAAAGTCAAACGGCTGAGCCGATTAGGTTTAGAATTATTTGCCCGAAAATATAAAAGGAATTCAGTCCTTGCCACAAATCCCGATTTTCTAATACCTATATCTCTACAACCAGATGATGTAAACCTTTGATATTTCAAACCTTAATTATTTTATCCATCAGAATTCCCAGTTTGAAGTATCTAAAGTCCAGGACATTTGGTTGTAAAGATATAGAGATTATAACATCAGAGTTTGTGACAATTTTTTTACTTAACAAATTTTAGATTATTTTCACAATACAGAAATAAAAATAGGTACAGTTGGAATGATTTTTAAAAAAAGTGTCGTGCGAAGGCTAAAATTTAATTGCAATTGGAACCACTGAATGAAAATGTAATTTATTGAAGACACACTTTTAAAAAGTATAATTATCACTAGAAATATCTCAAATTCGAAGAATACAGGAGAGAACTATACATAGCGCGCGTACAGTGTGACTTTTAACATATTCTTCAAAAATACTAAATATTTTATGCCCAAAGTGGTTTTTTTAAATTTCTAATGTAAATACTTATTAAAAATTGAAATTTCTTAAATATAAAACAGGTTGCAAACAAAGTGCTTAACAATGACAAGCGTTTCTGAAGATTGATCAGAATTAGTCCATCATCATTGATCAGTGAAAGGTTTAAAGGGTACCGTTGCGAAACAACACGCCACTTTAAAGGGAGTGTTCGCGAAAAATAAGCCCTTTTGATCGCTATTAATCTTACTTCTAATCTGTTGCGTCTATAAGAAGAAAATTGTTAAATACGACTTATACTGAAGAACATAGCGCCACACAAAATTCAGAAAGTTTCAATATAAGACTCGGGTTGTAAAAAATCAATTTGATTTAAAAAAAATAATTCAGATATTACAACCTAAAGTTATCGATTATTTTTCGACACATTCGTATAAAGTTTCATTTTTCGCGAAATGAAGGGTCACTTGAAATAACGCCTAATTAACGCTTAACTATAGAATCTTTATGAATAAAAGTAAAGAATGAATGATTTTGATGTCGAAAGTTTCCTCTTTTATTTTTTAGAAGTGTGTACTTGAAGAATAAGAAGTGTATACTTGAAGAATAAAAAGTGTATACTTGAAGAATAAGAAGTGTATACTTGAAGAATAAGAAGTGTATACTTGAAGAATAAGAAGTGTATACT
>NW_019396480.1:42265-160688 GCF_000591075.1 Eurytemora carolleeae | reverse complement strand
TCCCCCTCCCATTGTCATAAATCTTTCTTTTTGTCCTGTTTTAGAGCGTAATACCATTGAAACCTGGCCAGATAGCCATATTTCTTTTTACACATTTATAGAAAAATATATTATTTCTTAAACATAATTCCTGATCTGAAAGTTTGACGCATGAAACTGTGGTGTAGGAAGACGATATTGAATTTATCTTATGTATATTTGAGTTGTGTTGTATCCTGGACCGTTCCTGATAAGAATGAACAGTCCCTTGAATAAAAATTTACCCGATGCACACTGCAGCAATCCATGTTCATTGAAATATTTAATAAACATTAAACATAGTTTAATGGGTGCTAATCTATATCTAACACTTTGAGAGCATGTGATTAAAAAAATTAAAATATTAATAATAATAAACATAATACCAATAAAAGTAATAATTTTTCCTTGGGGCGCTACTTATTCAGTCAAAATTAAGTTATTTTTTTAGAATATGTAAAAATCAATATGCAGTAATAAATCCCCAACCCCTGGAAAAAAAGTTACCCGCCCCTGATCATATTTTTTACAAATTTTTACTTCTGGATTACTTTTCCCCAGAGATAAGAGAGTTACAGAGATCAGTATAAAATATGCGATATTTTCCACAGCATGTTCTATTGTGTACAAGTACTGTACACGACCAATCAGCAAACATCTGTATTCAGGGATATTTAAGGATCCTTTGAATACGAAACACAAAATCTTCAATAAAAAGACTGAATTCATAAATGTTATGTTTCATGTTTAAAATTGGAATATTTCTTTAAAAGATGTTCAACGAGTGGCCGTAAGATGGCACTCTAAAAACCTATCGTAAAAACGTAGCATGTCGTGCCGGGTCAACTTAGGCCTACGTAGCCCTCCCTGTGAAAGGAGATAAGCAGTCTGTGTAGTCTTTGCTTTTCCCCAATAAATTTTTGAGACACCCAGTAACAAGTTTTTATAATATTCTTTCTTGTCTAAAATGTAAAAAAATCTTTCTTAATATTCAGATACATTGTAAAGAAGAACTTGACAAAGAATTTTGTCAGCACATTTGTAAAGAATGATTATTCAGCTTTGTGAGACTCTGCTCTGCTGGGTCTAGAAATCAACTAATTTATAGTACTTTATAGTACTTTATAGTACTTTATAGTACTTTATAGTACTTTATAGTACTTTATAGTACTTTATAGTACTTTATAGTACTTTATAGTACTTTAAAGTACTTTATAGTACTTTACAGTACTTTATAGTACTTTGTAGTGCTTTATAGTACTTTATAGTACTTTATAGTACTTTAAAATACTTTATAGCAACTTATAGTATTTTACAGTACTTTATAATACTTTAAAGTTCTTTATAGTACTTTAAAAGTACTTTACAGTACTTTATAGTACTTAATAGTACTTTGAATGAAACAGACAAACAAACAGACAAGCCAAATGTACAAATATAAAGATAGAAGCTGTAAAAACGGAAGATTTCAATCAGAACTCCTTTAATGAAAGAGCTATTGAGGACAATTTAATCTTTATGGGGATTTTAAGTTCTCTTTTGTCAGAAAATAGTCTACAGTTCGCCACATATCCCATATCTAAATAGAAGTAATCTCTGTTTGTTTGTTTGTATATCCGATCATAACTTATGCACCCCTTTACTGATTTTGGTTGGGCAACTCGGGAGAACCACGGGAATGTTCTTAGCTTGGTTTTGAGAGTCTAAGTGGATCGACATTAATAGCAAAATTTAGTTTCCCGGTAAAATCGACCAAGTGCGGGTAAACGGCGGTGTAACTATGATTAACTTGGGCAACGCTGGGTTCCCAACCTAGTTCGTCATATTGCAACAGTGCAGCTAGTGTATTGATGAACTGATGCCGTACTAAAGTGTGACATAAATACAGTTACAAAGCCATTTTCTTAGCTTGAACCATTTTCACCCTTAATAAATGAAGATTTTTCAAATGGGAGACCAAACTTTGTCTGGGTGTATTTCCAACAAGAAAAAGCATTATATTTAAAACATTTACTTCAATTATTGATTTATTTAACTTAACTAAAAAAAGACAATTCTCTGATTTAGAATTTTCTACTTTTTGATCCAATAAAAAAGAAGGGTTTTTAGATGACATATCAAAAATTGAATCAGAGGAAGAAAGTCAATTTTTTTTGTTTTAGTTTAAATTTACGCAAAATAAATATTTGAAAAGCAAAATTATCCGGTTAAACAAAAGAAATTCGAAACATTTTAGTTTTTCTCAATATATTTTCAATAAAGGCAAGTTTTGATTAAAAACAATTAAGATTTCTATCTGACCTGGAATTTTATTTAGTTTAACGGAGAATGAGTCCCGCGTTTTTTTAACTATCATGTATAATATAACACCATTATGCAAGAAAGAGAATTACATACAATTTATAAAAAAAAAACTCCCCCATTTTGGTTCCAGTTGATTGGAGTATTTTCCCCAATATCTTATATAGATCATTTATGATGTCCTTTCATAATCCCCCCCCCCATTTGATATAAATGCAAACGTAATATTATATTCCAAACGTAATAATATTATACGCATTATGTCGACGCATTGTTCATTATTACGCATCTACGATAATGTAAAGCGTAATCAAAAACATGGTTATAAATCAATATTTGGAAATGCGTCAAATTTTACTTTTTTACTTTTGGGTTTGAAGAGTGGTTTCGTTTTCTGAATTAATTCTTTTTCGTCAAAGGAATTTAGTTTTTTCCACAAACTAAAAAAGTTTAATGCCTATATATTTGCAACCTCATGGTTGGTAAACCTTCGAAATTTCAAACTTTGACTTTTAAATCTAATAGAAATAATAGCTTGAAATGTCGGTTATCAGAATATAATTAAATTTTTAAAATTTTTTTTGATCAAGTTCATAATATAAGAAATTAAACAGTACATAAAGCATTACATTAATATATAACTCATACTTTTATTTCTTATTAAAGGAATTAATTAAGTTTTTGCCACAAACTCAAATCTTCTAGTCTTAATATCTTTGCAACCTAATGGTGCAAACCTTTGATATTTTATTATTATTATTATTTTATCTATAAGTATTAATAGTTTAAAATATCTAAGGTCTACGACGTACATTGAGTTCCAAAGATATAGAGATTAGAAAATCAGAGTTTTTGGCAAAAACTCAACTCCTTTCAACTGGTTTGCTTCGTAATTACGAAACAAGTTTAAACCTAACAGGGTTGCCCACCACATATAGATCTTGAAGACGACTTTACAGAAAGTATCATTGTTTTTTTTTTCAAAATTGAAAATATACATAATTCCCTCATTTTTGGAATAATAATAATCTTACCAATCTTTCTATGAATTTTATCCCCTATACCTTTGCAACCTAATATCGTATTCCTTTGTTACTTAAAACTATAAATTATGTCAAATAAATAAACTGAATACGACATATGTTTACACCATCAGGTTTAAGAGATATAGGGATTAGAAAATTTGAGTTTGTGGCAAAGACACAATCAATTTTATGCATGTTTTCCGTGCATTCCAATATGTCTTGTTTACAAATAGTTGAAAAATCTGATTCATGGTTTGCTATTATTTTGTTTCTTTTAATAATATATAGATACCAACTTATTGCATTTATTGTTGATGCAAAGATCAAATGTAACCTTTACATACATCAAATTTCTTAAAGGGAGTGTTCGCAAAAATGAAAGGGGTATAGGCTTACGTCTAAAAATTATCGATGTTGATCTCTACTAATCTTACTTATTTCTGTTGCATATATCTATAAGGAGAAAATTGTTAAACACAACTCTTACCAAAGAACGTAGCGTCCATACAAATTCAGAAAGTTGCAATATTCGACTCGGATCGTAAAAAATCTATTTATTTCCAAAAATATCATTCAGACATTACAACTTATTGCAACTTTCCGAATTTGTATGGACGCAATGATCTTCGGTAAGAGTCGTTTTTAACAATTTTCTCCTGATAAATGCAACAGATATAAGTATAAATTCTGTTGGTTTTAATCGTTTAAGTTTCACAGGTTATTCCATCAGGATGGCAAAAATATGATGATTAGAAAATTTGAATTTTTGGCAAGAACTCAGGTTCTCAATTTTGATTATTTCGTAATTATTATGAGAGAAAGCATCGATTTTTTGAGACCCTTATGAACATCTTTAAGCGGTAAAATTGGGAAAACTAAATTCCGAAAATCGGAGTATATATGTGTAATTACAAGTAGGCTCAGAATCCCGTAAAATGCTCCAGATTTTCATTAAAGTCTCTTCCTTTGTAACCTAGATTCATTTAACACAATTAACCAACAATGATCTAATGCTGGAAAGCACTTAGAATGAGTTTGTGAAATATGATGATTCCAAGTTTACAAGTTGTTTAATGGGTTAAAAATGCTTAAAAATACCCGTTTTTCATAGAACCTAAATCTCTTTCACACTCCACGTGGATTTAACGGTTCTGTCAATATTTCAGAAAATTGTGACTTTCGATCACAATTTGACCCCTTTTACATAATTTTATAGCCTTTTATCTTAAATACTTTTTTGTTGGCATACACATATATATAAAGGAAAAAGTATAAAATAAACAAATCTCTAAGTCTAAAGACTGTTGAGTTATAGACGAAAACACGTTTGATTTCAAATAAAAGAAACCGAATGCTTCTCTCTCTCGTTAGTTCAGGGTGACTCCATAAAGATTTTTTTACTTTTTTTTTAAACTTTACAAATAAATCTATAATTTTTATTTCTAAAAGTTGTTAGTTCATCGTCGAAAAATACTAACAAGCCACCACCAATTTATATTAAATATAGTGTAAACAATAAATATGTACCTTTCCTTATCCTTTCCTTTCCTTTTCTTTTTATTTCTATTATTATTTTTAGAATTTTGGGGAAATATTCCCGCAACCTCTACTTTTAGAGGTTTTTAAATATTTTCTCTTGAAACACTTAATTTTGTATGTTTTTGTTATATTTCATAAATAAATAATTTTTTACTTACTTTTATTTATTTATTTATGATTTGGCAAAAATACAACAAGTTTACAGTTGAAGGGAATTATGACCGTATTAAGTCCGTACAGTCGTCTCTAAAGGCTAATTCTTTTTAGATACTCTGTATCTAGGACTGCTTTGCATCTAAATACAGGAATTGAGTCTTTGTCACAAACTCAAATTTTCTAATCCCTATAACTTTTTAACCTGATGGTGTCAACCTTTAATATTATAATTAATATTATTTTTTGATCCAAAGAATTCATAGTTTGAAATACTGATAAAGGTCACCGCCATTAGTTTCCAAAGATGTAGGTTTTGGTAATTCTTAGTTTGCGGCCAAGACTCAATTTCTAATTTTTGATTTTCAGGCGTAGGATAAAGATGGTATCCTCTAATCTATATATTGTTCTAAACCTAGGATAAAGATGCTATCCTCCAACCTATATATTGTTCTAGACGTAGGATAAAGATGCTATCCTACAAACCTATATATTGTTCTAGGTGTAGGATAAAGATGCTATCCTACCAACCTATATATTGTTCTAAACCCAGGATAAAGATGCTATCCTCCAACCTATATATTGTTCTAAACGTAAGATAAAGATGCTATCCTACCAACCTATATATTGTTCTAAACCTAGGATAAAGATGCTATCCTCCAACATATATATAAACGTAGGATAAAGATGCTATCCTACCAACCTATATATTGTTCTAAACGAAGGATAAAGATGCTATCCTACCAACCTGTATATTGTTCTAAACTTAGGATAAAGATGCTATCCTACCAACCATATATTGTTCTAGGCATAGGATAAAGATGCTATCCTACCAACCTATTGTTAACACAAATTCGAAAATATAAGGAAGACGATTTTTCCGACTCAAATGCCGTAGCCTTTTCTCAAGATGTGTGTGTACACAAGATCCATTTCCGCCATGAAGCCCACACATGTAACCCTTGCACCGTCTTTCCCCGCCTCACCCCTCTATAACACATCCCAGCTCAGTCAGGTTTAGAGAGTTGAGCCGGTAACAGCTCCGACACAGGGAGCCTCTTGACTCCTTTATGATGATGATGCAGATACTCAGCGCAACGCACCTGTTGATCTGCTCCACCAACATGAAGCTCTACATCACCCCCATGACTCCTTTATGATGATGACGCAGATACTCAGCGCAACGCACCTGTTGATCTGCTCCACCAACATGAAGCTCTACATCACTCCCATGAAGTACCCCCAAATACTCATCATTTATTCCTTTGTTAATTTCTAAATCAACCAATTTTAACTCCGCCTTAAGTGCAAATATTTCAAAAACCTCGTTTTTTTAAAATAAATGTTAGAAATATCCATTTTAGATCTCTTTATTTTATTATAGTGACTTTTAAAGTCAACACCTATATATTGTTCTAGGTGTAGGATAAAGATGATATCCTCTAACCTGTATATTGTTCTAGACGTAGGATAAAGATGCTATCCTACCAACCTATATATTGTTCTAAACTTAAAGATGCTATCCTACCAACCTATATATTGTTCTAGGCATAGGATAAAGATGGTATCCTCTAACCTATATATTGTTTTAGGCGTAGGATAAAGATGCTATCCTACCAACCTATATATTGATCTAGGCGTAGGATAAAAATGGTATCTCTAACCTATAAATTGTTCTAGGCGTAGGATAAAGATGCTATCCTACCAACCTATATATTGTTCTAGGCGAAGGATAAAGATGCTATCCTACCAACCTATATATTGATTTAGGCGTAGGATAAAGATGGTATCCTCTAACCTATATATTGTTCTAGGCGTAGGATAAAGATGCTATCCTACCAACCTGTATATTGTTCTCGGCGTAGGATAAAGATGCTATCCTACCAACCTATATATTGTTCTAGACGTAGGATAAAGATGCTATCCTACCAACCTATATATTGTTCTAGACGTAGGATAAATATGCTATCCTACCAACCTATATATTGATCTAGGCGTAGGATAAAGATAGTATCCTCTAACCTATATATTGTTCTAGGCGTAGGATTAGGATAAAGATGCTTTCCTACCAACCTATATATTGTTCTAGGCGTAGGATAAAGATGCTATCCTACCAACCTATATATTGTTCTAGGCGTAGGATTAGGATAAAGATGCTATCCTACCAACCTATATATTGTTCTAGGCGTAGGATAAAGATGCTATCCTACCAACTTATATATTGATCTAGGCGTAGCATAAAGATGCTAGCCTCCAACCTATTTATTGTCTTAGGCACCGAAGGATAAAGATGCTTTCCATACCAGCCTATTTATTGTTCTAGGCGTAGGATAAAAATGAGAGAGCATCGGGTTCTGCAGAGAAGTCTGAGCGTACCAACCTATATATTGTTCTAGGCGTAGGATGAAGATGAGAGAGGATCGGGTTCTGCAGAGAAGTCTGAGCGTGAAGATCCTGTCCTATCAACCTGTATATTGTTCTAGGCGTAGGATGAAAATGAGAGAGGATCGGGTTCTGCAGAGAAGTCTGAGCGTGAAGATCCTGTCCTACCAACCCATATATTGTTCTAGACGTAGGATGAAAATGAGAGAGGATCGGGTTCTGCAGAGAAGTTTGAGCGTGAAGATCCTGTCCTACCAACCTATATATTGTTCTAGGCGTAGGATGAAAATGAGAGAGGATCGGGTTCTGCAGAGAAGTCTGAGCGTGAAGATCCTATCCTACCAACCTATATATTGTTCTAGGCGTAGGATGAAAATGAGAGAGGATCGGGTTCTGCAGAGAAGTCTGAGCGTGAAGATCCTGTCCTACCAACCTAAGATTATCACTGACACAAGGAGGAAAATTGAAGATCTCTGCAGGTAAGCTCTGAAACGGATTTGCCCGATTCACAACGGTATTAATCAAGAATGTGAAACGACGATTTTCTTGCTTGAAATGTGTTTAATTTGATAATGTTTCAATAGTTTCTGAATCAAGAAATGCGTTAATCACTTTGACGCTTAGAAACCAAAATAGAAAATATGCATAGAGATTTAAATCATACCTGATCAGACAAAGCTTTTAAAGGTACCGCTGTGAAACGGACATGCCATTTAAAATTACGCCTCCGGTCACTTTAAATTGACATTCGAATATGAAAAATTTTATGGACAATTTTTTAGAGGACGGTATACTAAAAAATAGAAAATAAAAATATTTAATGGGTGAAAATGGGGTTGAAAGCGAAGGCCACTCAACCCAAGGTACTAATGCAAGGAGAGTCAATTGCGGTTGTGTATGCTCTGCGTACATATTGAAACCAGTTCTCTCTGGGCAGAATTTGTAAACAAAAATAGATGCATCAGTGTTCGTCTATAAGTAAGTATCCGAGGAGGATAAAAGTATTTAATTTTGATAATTTGATTAATTCACATAATAGTTTCCTATGACCAGAATATTTCATAGATTATTTTTGTGAAAATGGATTCCATGTCAGGCTGTGACATCCGTCTTGTGTTTACTTTTCCGCCCAAAGACAGCACACTGCAATACAAAAAATGTGTACACATCTGAAATAACTTTCCTTGCATTAGTACCTTGACTCAACCTGAACCAGAATCCACGCAAATCTAACCATATCAAACTGCATCCTGTCTCCATGTCGGAATATTTTCATTCATAATTTTGATGGCTCATTAAAAATCAATGATTAGATACATTTTAATATTTAAAATGCATGGCCCAACTAAAAAAAAAAAATAGTGAAAACGAAAAATTTACATTTGATTTATTTACCTCCCCCCTAGAATTTTTTTCCCCCCCCCCCCCTAGTAAATAGAAAAATATCATGATGTATATCAAATTATTGGTTTTTGTTGGGTTTGATTTGCATTTTCAACTCATTTCTGGCATTTACAAACTCCATCAAATAAAGGCAATTCATTTCCTACCTTTCAGCTTTCACCTTGTTTTATATCCTTCATTGTAGTCATTCATTTCACATTAACTACAAAGATCTGTAAAAAATTGAATTTATTTTAAGTACAGGGTGTCCCACGAAACATGACAATAGCAAGACGACTTGAAAGTCGTCTTCAATGTTTGAATTTATTTGTGACATTTAGTCTTCTATCTACTTTAACATGTATGATTCTTGAAACAATTATCACATAATTCTCCTAGCCCTGGCATTTCCAAAAAGTGGTCTGCGTTTTTTGTGCTTTCAATATTACCGTAGATATAAAGAGTTTGGTTCAGATTTCAATTTTGTTAAATAAAAGCAAAATTGTCGAAATCTGAACGAAATTGTTCATATCTCGGGAAATATTGAAAGCACAAAAAATGCAGACCACATTTTGGAAAGGGCAGGACTAGGGGAATTTTGTGATTATTATCTCTAGAAATTTACTTCTAAAATTAGGTTGACAAATAAATGCAGCAAATTATATCAAAAATCAAAACGATATTTAAGTCATCTTGCATATTGTCATGTTTCGTGGGACACCCTGTAACATAAAAAATAGTTTTACTCTAAGAGGAAAAAGATGTTAAAATCTTTAGAAAAGCTACTCTGCTCAATATAGTATGTTAAGTATGTTAAGTATCTTCAATAACCTGTAACCGTTAGATTTACTAAGTTACAGGTCGTTATTAAAGCCTCATCAACATCGAAAAAATTAGTCATATCTTTTCCCCTCGTTAGATTTGCGTCAAATATCTTTTCTTCTCGTAAGATTTGCGTCAAATATCTATTCTTCTCGTCAGATTTGCGTCAAATATCTAGTCTTCTCGTCAGATTTGCGTCAAATATCTATTCTTCTCGTCAGATTTGCGTCAGATATCTAGTTTCAGAAAAAGGTTTAGTCATTGTTCAGAATGACATGCGTTTAATTAATTTCCATAAAACCAAATAGATTATCAAGTGGCAACAGAAAAATGAACCAATTATACATGACAAGTCACAAGTGTCAAATATAACAAGGAAAATAAAATTTTCTCACATTAGTTGACATGTTTTTCAAGATTAAATAAAAAAGTGTAAAAACAGAAAATAACGAATACATTTAATTGCACTTTTTTTACTGTAAGATAAGCACTTTATTCTAAATTATCACTATTATTAATAATTTTGTCGGACACAAAAACTAAGTTGACACTTGTGACGTCAGAATACAGATGTACTTAGAGTGTACAAATTCAACGTTGCCAACTTTTGTACTAGAATCTATTTTCATGAAACTAGTTGCCGGGTATTTCGCTTATTTTTTATGCTAATCTTCCTGCATTAAAAAAATAATAATTATACATTTTTTGCAGATTTTCCGTCCGGATTTATGATTTTTTTTATTCTGACCGGTCATTAATGTTGCCGTGTGTAAGTTACCACAAAAAATTGGACTTTTCCGTTCAGCTAAAAATACTAAATTTTATAATTCCTATATCTTTGCAACCTTTTAAAACTTAAAGATTATTTGGCTCACATAATTCTCAGTTTGAAATATTTAAGGTCTACAACATTGGGTTGCAAAGATATAGGGATTAGAAACCCTGTGTTTGTGGCCTTTTTATATTGCTTGTATGCTTGTATGCTTGTATGCTTGTATGCTTGTATGCTTGTATGCTTGAGTGTTTGTAAAACGGGTGAACGGATCGGACCCAAATTTGTTGTGGGACTCTACAAGATCCCAGGAAAGGTTTATGGATGGTAAGAATTTAAAAAATTTGTTTTAAAAAAATTCTATTTTTAAAATCCATGAAAGAAATCGATAGAAGAGTAAGAAATAAAAGTTAAAATCGAAGATGGGCGTGAAGCGCCCTGGAAACCTTGTATTTTGATAATTCATTGACGTACGACGTTTATAATGTTAATTTGACCGTATCTGCGCGCATAGCTTTCCAATGACCATGGGATTTACATCAATCTAGTTTGGAGTGTGCCGGGCCGACTTTTAGGCAGATAAACTCTAATTGCCACAGAAGAAGCACATTGATTATTGAAAATACAATTTTTACATCTGAATCTATGTAAGAAAGTCCCGGGAAAAAAAGTTCCTGGAAAAAAAACCTGGAATAAAACTATGGAAAAAAAGTCCTTGGAAAAAATGTCACTAGAAATAAAGTCCTGTGTTTTGGATTCCTGGGACTTTTAAAGTCTCGAATTGGTAGGACTTTATTTCCAGAGACTTTTTAATAAAAGGACTTTTTTTCCACAGGACTTTTTAGTGTGAAATTTTAGGACTTTTTTTCCGGAAACTTTTTCGGCGGTTACCTTTGCATCTATCTATTTAGTATTTTTTATATATATTTAGAGTAGTATTCTCTGTTTTTATATCTGATTTGGTCTGACGGGATCGAATATTTAAGGTTAAAAATTTTAGTTGATTGGGTTATATTTTATTTTCCCTGCAACGCTGGGTTCCCTATCCCATGCTGGTGACTGAATACTATTGTTGTTTAGGGATCTTGTTGTGAACAATGATCATATCCATGTTGTGGAGCAGAGGATGAGGGTTGCTATTGATCAAGGACTCAGCTCCAGGTAGTATATAAAGCACACACGGGTGGACTAGGGTCAATTTGAATTCGAACAGGACCGACCCCTTTTACCGTCCCGACCCCGACCCCCTCACCACAATACTCCAGTGACATTTTGTCCTAGAACTTCGAAAAATTTGGACTTTTTAAGCAAAGTTTTATTTCCTGGTTTTTTTTCCGGTGGCTTTCCTACATGATTCCCCTCTGGTTAGGCCAAAGGCGGACATTTAAGAGAGCATCGTTGAACACTTGCGTAGATTTTGATTTAAAAGATTTAAGGATATGGAGAACATGAAGAAACTAAATAAAATAATATTCTTAACAAAAATATTGATATCCAGAAAACTGCCCAACCCTATTTGTGAAACCCGGGTTTCAAAACTGGTTTTCATAACGATACCCTGTCTTAAGGTACTAATGCAAGGAAAGTTACTTCAGAGGTGTACATATTTTTTGTACTGCAGTGTACTGTCTTTGGGCGGAAAAGTAAACACAAGGCGGATGTCACAGCCTGACATGGGATCCATCTTTCACATAAAAAAATCAATTAAATTTTCTGGTTAAAGGAATCTATTATGTGAATTATTAAAATTATCAAAATTAAATGCTTTAATACTCCTCGGATACTAAAGGAACACTGATGCATCTATTCTTGTTTACAAATTCCGCCCAGAGAGAACTGGTTTCAATATGTACGCAGAGTATACACATCCGCAATTAACTTTCCTTGCATTATTACCTTGCCCAGCTTAAGTTTTTGGCTGAGGTGTGGGGGAAGCACATTGTACATTGTACAATGTACAATGTATCTTTTAAGTATGAAAAAGTGTCCAGGATTTGTGACTATAGAGCAGGGATGAGGAGAAAATGAGAAGGATTAGGTTTGAGTCCGAATCCAGGATTTCAATGATTAAATGGTTCTACACACATCTGGAATATACAGAACTAACTCAGTGCTTCCCAGGGTACTCATAGTTACCCCCATTGTTTACCAGCGCTTAATCGTAAATTACGATTTTTAAAGTGGACGCACTCAACTGAGCATTTCAAAACCACACTAAGATTATTAACGTGGTTCTCCGGATTTCCCCAATCAAAGTTTGAGTCAAATCAAACAAACAGACAAACAGAGATTACAACTTTATATATATGTAATAAATATAGTAGTAAACCCCATATTTGTAAACCTGAAAATATCTATATATTATGTGATACCATTATACCCTAATTACATTCATGAAGTTACCAACGTAAAACCTATTGGTGCTTATCATTAACATGTATTACGATTTAGCTTAATTACGTTCATTAATTTAACCTGTTCCATACATCTCAAAATAAAGATAATTGTTGGAATAAGGCAGGATTTAAGCTAATCATGCTACATATTCAATTGAAACGCAGTTTCTATGAATAATGTCTATGTCATTACGTATCGTATAAGTCTACAGCCTAAGTTGTTAATAATGTACAATGTACTGCAGGTTTCCAGAATATCATGTTTACACAATATTTGCTACAGGCTCTACTAAATTCATACTGGCCCCGCCCTGTTCTCGGATTGTACTGTGATTAGTTCCTCCCCTTGATTTCCTATATATACTTTGCTTGTATGCTTGTATGCTTGTATGCTTGTATGCTTGTATGCTTGTATGCTTGTATCCCGACCTCTTGTACCGGCCCGATCCCTTGTACCAGCCCAACCCCTTGTACCGGCCCGACCCTATCCAATGCTGGTTTTAACTTTGATGGCGCGGCCAGACTTTTTACAGTACCTGGTCTATCATAGGCCTATTTTACTTACCCTACCACACTAGGTTAGTGTTGTGTGATAACAAATATATACTTCTTTAGGTACACGTTAACCCAGAACTAATTGGAGTCACCGAAAGAATTTATAAAATGTCGTTTTCTGAACTTCTAATAATGAAATGCTGCAGATATTTATTTCTATAATTGAATAATTATATTTAGCTCTTTAAAACTGTTTCTACATATTTCAAGGTTATCCATGCATTATTACAATTACTGAGATTCAAGACGACATTTTATAAATTCTTTTGTTGTTCTGAGTTAAACTTTATTACATTAGGAATGAGAAAACTGTGCAATTAATCTCTTCTTTCTGTTTTATTTCATCTTAACAAGTATCTTTAATTTGTATTAGTTGCAAACAATATATTTTCAGAAATGTGAAGAACTGTGAACTCTTGTATTGTGGATATCGAGATCAATGCTTGATCTCGCTTTTGTTAAACGGAAATTAAGTTAATCTTTAAATTCTTGGTTAAATTTAAAAGTGGATATTGAGATCAAGGGATTGGATTGGGATTTATCAAACACTAAAGTTGGCAGCTCTTTGCACATTTTCTATAATAATTCATTTTCAACTAAAATCTGATGTGATTTTGATTAAAAAACTGCATATATTCAGGTATAATGATGTGGCTTCCGTTAAGTGTTTTCCAACATACGTTAGATATCTTCCATCAGGTAAACAGTTAAGATTCATCAATGCCTGTGTCCAACGTAAAGTTATTTGCGTCGATTTTTTCCGTTTTCATTAGTGCATTTTTAAAAATCTGAGGAATACAGTGATAAACAGAAAACTCTGGAATAGGATGACGACTTTTAAACTCAAGTTAGGACTTAAACTAGTTAAATGAACATTAGACATAGCAATTGTACAGTGTAATTAGAACCTTTTCCCTTTAATTGTGCTTCGCTAAGTTACGAGTAAAAATATTTGCTTTGTAACAACATCAAACGTTTAAGTATCTCTATAATGTCTCTCCTGCATAACATCCGCAAGTCACATTCAAACCCACAATAAAAATTATCAATATTTAGATAGAAAAACTAGTATATTTTTATCCCTTTTGCACAGATAAAGGTTTAATATGCACTCTATGTGAATCGACACGCCCCTCTTTACTTGAAATTACATCTCTAGTCTCTTTAAGGTGAGGAGGTGGGCCGATTTCTAGCTCTGGATCTGGGAGGAACTAATTTCAGGTAATAGACCAATTTTATACGATATCAATGGTACGAATTTGTGATCTATTAGCTCCTAAAGCTCTAGTGTTGATATCATTACTAACTACGAGAAGAATAGGTTTATTTGGTTACTTGTTAGAAATTCTATATTTTTAGTTCTATAGCTTTTCATTAAGAGAAGTTAGAAAAATTTACTCTATTCTAAGGCCAAAGGAATTTAGTCTTTGTCACGCTATGAATTATGTTAAATAAAATAATATAAGTTTGAAATATCATGAGGTTTATACTATCAAGTTAGTTAGATATAGGTTTTAGATAACTTGAGTTTGTGGCAAAAACTCAATTCCTTTAAGGAATGGTTTGTTCACCTTGAAATTTGTAACTGTGTTTTAAGATTTGAGCCGGAGCTCAATTGGAACCGGTTATTTGCGTTTCCGCGATGTACGTTCTTTAAATTCGGCCTCTAATGATTAGACAGAAAATAAGGATTTATTAACATTTTTACTCTGACACATCAAGCCAGCTCAATAACTAGGCTTTCTTCTAATCAAACAATATGTATGATCTGTAAATGCTCTGCCTTGTTTCAAAATTTGTTATTGTTTAAAATAAAGCCGGTTCTAGAGATGTCTCAACACGTCACAAAAAAATGTAAACAGATTCCGGCTCCCTTTCATTGTTCTTACACTCATTACATATTATCAGAAACTGCTTTTATCAAAAATAGCCCTTATACATCGGAGACTCCCTCCCTCCCCTCCCCCATCCTTACCAAATTTGGTCGGAGGAGTCCTCCCGTGCTTAGGATCCGGATCCTGGATCCGCACTGAAAAAAATGGATCCGGATCGGGAAACAGGCCATGAACATTTCTTTAAGATTTACTATTTTTTTTTAACAGAAGAGGAATTTCGAATTATTTTCGTTTTATTCCCACATATTATTATGCAACAGCTTGATGAACAGACATAAGGATATTTTTTATAATCTCCCTTTTTTTAACAGTTTTTTAGCAGTTGATTTTTTGAGGCCTCCGTGGAAAACAGTTTCATAAATAAGAAAGTTGAACAATATGTGTTTGTGTACAAACAAAGTTTTAAAGTTAATTTTTTTTACATAAATTCATTTTTTCTAAATTATACAATAAATATATTTTTCTAGAGTGTTGGTGATTGATATAAACGATGAGAAGAAATGCAACATGGATTCAAAAATATTTGCGATACCTAAAGGTAATTCTTAGTAAGGAGAGAGGGATCATTTATTTTGTGAACTGTCCCGTTTAACCGTCTTGAGTCTTCTGTATATACTGTACAACTCGCTCCAGCTGCTAAAAAGACGGTACGGTACTTCAAATACAGGCCCAAGTTTACCTTTTTCAAAATAATCATAATTTTGGGACTTTTATTACAAACTATGAATTCTGTTAGCTCAAATAGTCCAAGTTTCAAATATAAAAGGTTTGCTCTATCAGGTTGCAAAGATATAGATATTAAAAACTTTGATTTTGTTGCTAAAACTGAGTTACTTTCCTGATTTTATTTTCTTAAATGCGTCGTTTTTTTAACATATATAGTTGTTTCACCATATATCGTTTTTTATCATATATCATTTTTTTAACATATATCGTTTTTTCCCAATATATCGTTTTTTAACATATATCTGGGTTTTTAGCATATATAGTTTTTTTCAACATATATCGTTATTTTTAACATATATCGTTTTTTAACATATATAGTTTTTTTCACCATAAATCGTTTTTTTGCCATAACGATGACTAAGTCAAAAAAAACTTTAAATTAATGATAATGAATTTCATTGAAATCTGTCATAAAGCGTAAAAAAATTGATTTTTCAAACTGATTTTGTTTTGATTTCATACACAAGTAAGAGAAAATGATATGTTGCCACAAATTTTGATTTTCTTATTTCTATATATTTGCATCACGATGCCGTTGAACTTTGATATTTCAAACCAGGAATTCTGTTGAATCAAATGATTTAAGTTTGAAATATCAACGGTTTAAATCATCAGGTTGCAAAGATATAGGATTTAGAAAATTTAAATGTGAAACCGGTTGCATATTAGAAAATCAAAACATAATAAGAAGGGTATAATGATAAAAAAACATAAAATAAATATTTCTTACGTACAATTTACTTTAGGTTACCGTCAGTTAGTTATGATATTTAACTAAATAATAAAGGGAATACATTTTTGTATTTTTAAATCGGTAAAAAAACTATTTTAATATTAATTCTGTACGCAGTTTACTGTCGTCAAATAAATATAATGAAATGATAAAAATATGTAGTCTATTTATTGTGTCAGGATATAACAATAAATCCCTGTTTTCATTATTATATTATTATTGATATTATTTTCTGTTTTTCTCTCATATTATTTATGAAAAATACTCTTCATTCTCAGGAAATACCGGTCTTATGAAAAATACTTCTTTCAATACAAGATAAACATTAAAAAAGATTGGNATATAACGATTACACCATAATATTATTTTCTTAATTCATACTTAATCAGGCATCTTTTTTATCGAGCACTTATTTTCCAATTTTGTTATAAGGAAGTAAAAAAACTAAATTCTTATTGATTTTAGCATAAAAGGGATTTACTAATCATTGAGCTGAATATAGGTGTATACTAATCAATCAATCGACCTGTATAAGTAGGGGTTATTGTATATATTGTGTACATTATTGTCTGCACAAAAACTCTTCACAGTGTGTCCAGTGGTTCCGGGGAAACAAAGTCTTTGTAATTATGGAAAACAAATATTTTATTTCTTGAAGCACACTGTGCAGTTTACATAAACGTTGAGGCATAGAGCATTTGCAAACGATACGCATAGGCTGGTCAAACGCCAATAAATGTTAGTGATGGTTCCATATTACCTGTTCTCTGTAAACGATGTATAGACTTCAAAAATGATATTATGAGAGCCCGAAATTTAAGAAAATAGATCGTTGAACAAAACTCTCGAGTTCCCTTTTTGGGGTTTCTAAAATTTGTGAAGGTTTCGATTTACGAAATAAAAAAAAATAAAATAAAGAAACTTGCTTATATTTATCAAAATATCTGATTGATTTTGTCAAAAACTATGATTTTCTTATCCATCTTTGCAACCAGATGTCGTAGACATTTGTAAGGTCAAATAATCTATGGTTTACACCATCAGGTTGCAATGACATAGGGACGAAAAAAATGAATTTTATGAGAATAGCTCCGTTGACTTTAACAATAAGAAGATATTTTTAATATCGTAAAAAACAAGAATTTAAAATAAAACTTTTTAGAAATTATGGAGGGTTCCGGGACACAACTTTTTGATCACATCGCTCAGGTAAAAATTATGTAATTTTTTGATGTATTTTATAACGGTATTTGTAAGCTGAAAAGCCCGGTAATTTTTTTCTTTTCAAAGATGAATAATTATGCAGTGTATTGATAATTATTATTTTTATGAAAATTAATTTCACACACAAATATAAATTGATGTAAATTACTCCATGATTAGTTTTAAGAAATCAAAGTAGTCATAGAAGTAGTTTTTTTTGTCTGTTTATTTATCTTATAAACATTTAAACGTTTTGCAGTAACTCTTAAGTCCAAAAGAAATGTCTATGGCCTGTCAAAACAAAAAGAATTGAACAAAATAATTAAGATTCATAAAACTTTGGAAATCTGGTAGAGAAAATAGGAAAAAATTGGAAACAATTGAGTCTTTGTCACAAACTCTAATTGTAAAATCCCTACATCTTTGCAAGCCAATGTTGTAGTTGTTGATATAAGTTCTGTTAGATAAAATAATCTAAGTTTGAAATTTCAAAGGATTACAACATCAGGTTGCAAAGATTTAAAAGTTCGAGTTTGTGGCAAAGACTCAATTCATTTTTTATATTTTTATGTTTTCAAAATTGTTTACACAAATAAAACAGTTTTTTATTATTTCTTTTCTTATTTCTGATTGATTAATGTTAGTTGGTACCTCCTAGATAATCCTAATATCTGAACTGTCCCTTGATTAATGTTAGTTGCTACCTTCTAGATAATCCTAATATCTGAACTGTCCCTTGATTAATGTTAGTTGGTACCTCCTGGATAACCCTAATATCTGAACTGTCCCTTGATTAATGATAGTTGGTACCTCCTAGATAATCCTAATATCTGAACAGTCCCTTGATTAATGTTAGTTGGTACCTCCTAGATAACCCTAATATCTGAACTGTCCCTTGATTAATGTTAGTTGGTACCTTCTAGATAANAGAAGGATTAGGAAAAGGTAAAGGAGAAGGATTAGGAAAAGGTAAAGGAGAAGGATTAGGAAAAGGTAAAGGAGAAGGATTAGGAAAAGGTAAAGGAGAAGGATTAGGAAAAGGTAAAGGAGAAGGATTAGGAAAAGGTAAAGGAGAAGGATTAGGAAAAGGTAAAGGAGAAGGATTAGGAAAAGGTAAAGGAGAAGGATTAGGAAAAGGTAAAGGAGAAGGATTAGGAAAAGGTAAAGGAGAAGGATTAGGAAAAGGTAAAGGAGAAGGATTAGGAAAAGGTAAAGGAGAAGGATTAGGAAAAGGTAAAGGAGAAGGATTAGGAAAAGGTAAAGGAGAAGGATTAGGAAAAGGTAAAGGAGAAGGATTAGGAAAAGGTAAAGGAGAAGGATTAGGAAAAGGTAAAGGAGAAGGATTAGGAAAAGGTAAAGGAGAAGGATTAGGAAAAGGTAAAGGAGAAGGATTAGGAAAAGGTAAAGGAGAAGGATTAGGAAAAGGTAAAGGAGAAGGATTAGGAAAAGGTAAAGGAGAAGGATTAGGAAAAGGTAAAGGAGAAGGATAAGGAAAAGGTAAAGGAGAAGGATTATGAAAAGGTAAAGGAGAAGGATTATGAAAAGGTACAGCGGATGGGAGAAAGATTAGGAAAAGGTAAAGGAGAGGGGAGAAGGATTAGGAAAAGGTACATGAGAGGGGAGAAGGATTTGGAAAAGGTACAGGAGAGGGGAGAAGGATTAGGAAAAGGTACAGGAGAGGGGAGAAGGATTTGGAAAAAGTAAAGGAGAATTGGGCATGCCTGTTTTTAAATGGTTGGTCAAATTAGATTACGTCTCTTTAAAGGGACTGTACGCGTATAATCCTCATGAAATGCTGTTCTCCGATTCACAATGGTACCTTTGAAATATTTATCTGATCGATAATGTAGTATATAAATATTGTCGTTTTTCTAGGTTTAAAAGTGTTGAATTCTGATAATTCTTATATGGTTTCCCGAAGTAGAAATGCGCAAGTCACTTATGTAGATTAATCACAATTAAAATAATCAGTTTTCAAAATTACAAACATTCAAGACAAAGCTTTTAAGGGTACCGTTGTGAAGTGAACATGGACATCTTTGCAAAGAAGGGTCACTTGAAAATAAATTACGCACACTCCCTTTAAATCCTGTTTAAGTCCTATTTAAGTCCTATTTAAGTCCTATGTCCTATTTAATTTCTCTAAATAACTCTAAATACAAAAAAATATCTTCTTGACAAATTGATTATGTAAAAAATATTAATTTTAAAATCTTCTATATAAACTTGAAAAGAATTAATTTTTGTTTTGAAATTTTTTATTCAAAAAAATATTAATTTAAAATTTAATTTACATTTTTTTTTTAATATCTACACAATCGTCATCTCGAAGGAGAATTTATCTTATCATTTATAAATAAAAATATTTTTCTTTGAAAAATCAAGAATGCATAATTTTGCCCCAAAAAATGTTTCTTTTTCAGTGTTTGGCAGAATTTATTGTCGAGAAGAACCTAAAAGATGAAACCCACAGGTAAAACAACTATTTAAAGTTATTATTATTATTTAAAAAAAATATTTTTTTCCGATTCAGAATATTTATTAATGATTCAAGATGGTATATACTCTAAACCTTTGTCTGGGGATAAAGTATGGAGATAATCTTGTTTTCTGTCAAACAAAGGGATAAATTATTAAATGCCGTTTTGGAATTAGAAAGACTTGTGTACTCAGCAAAGACAAGGAATGTAATTGACAAAATTTTTCTCTTTACAAGAAAATATCTTTCTGATAAGATAAGGGTTTCCAGGGCACCAATGTGAATCTGACAAGTGTGTATATAAATATGGTACCTTAAAAATGTCCGTCAACAGTCTTTTCAATATTTAGATTGCCCCTGGGATTCACGTTTAGTTTCCCCTGTAAACAGGAGGGGTTAGCTGTTGGTAGACTTACAACTTGGACTAAGGTGAGAGGGCAGATGCCTTTAGGAGTTACGCGCCCTTGCCGCGTTGAATTACAAGAAAGAGAGAGATTAGTATATATTTTAGGGTTAGGTTAGGTTAAGAAACTTTCTGGGCCGAGGGCTACGGCTAGGACAGGCTAGTGGGCCGAGCGCCGCTACTTGGACAGGCTATGGGACCGAGTGCCGCGGCTAGAAAAGGCTTTCTCTCAGTCTTGTAATTTAACGCACAAAGCGTGCGTAACTCCTTTGGAGTTCTGCCAGGTGAGAGCTAATCAAAAATTGAGAGCTAATGAAAAATCATTACCCCCCCCCCCTCCTCTTTGAAAATATTTTCCCCCAAAAAAGTTAGTTTTTTTTGGTTTCTTCGCTTAATTGGGGGAAGTAAATGTTTAAAAAAAAAATTTATTTTGTGAGGGGAATTATCAAAAAGGATAAAAAAGCATGCATTTTGTTGTCAAATTTTTTTGTTTAAAAAAATCAATCTTACGAAATGTAAAAATAGAAACTTATTCGATATGTAATGCATTTGCTGTAACCTTTTAGAAGAAAATTGTTTTATTCTAGTTAGGAGAATAATACGTTTTCTTTCAATGACGTAGATACAACAAATTCATTGGACTCTTTTCTAGACTTTACGTTATTTAGAGCCATTGAGAGTTGGTTTTAACCCAGTGAATACCCAGTATTAACCCAGTGCCTAGTTTTAACCCAGTGAATACCCAGTATTAACCCAGTGAATACCCAGTATTAACCCAGTGCCTAGTTTTAACCCAGTGAATACCCAGTATTAACCCAGTGCCTAGTTTTAAGTTTCCATTACCCAGTTTTAACCCAGTAACCAGCCTTAAGTTTTCAATACTAGGTTTTAACCCAGTAACCAGTTTTGAGTTTCCAATATCCGGTTTTAAAAGCAGTAACCAGTTATAAGTTTCCAACACCCAGTCAGTTTTAACCCAGTACCCAATCTAAAGTTTCCAATACTAGGTTTTAACCCAGTAACCAGTTTAAAGTTTCCAATACCCAGTTTAATAACCCAGTACCCAGTCTTAAGTTTCCAATACCTGGTTTTAACCCAATACCCAGTCTTAAGTTTCCATTGCCAGGTTTTAGCCCAGTAACCGGTATTAAGTTTCCAAGACCCAGTTTTAACCCTGTAACGAGTCATAAGTTTCCAATACCTGGTTTTAACCTGATAACCAGTCTTAAGTTTTCAATACCTGGTTTTAACCCAGTAACTAGTCTTAAATTTCCAAGACCCAGTTTTAACCCAGTAACCAGTCTTAAGTTTCCAATACTAGGTTTTAACCCAGGAACCAGTTTTAAGTTTCCAATACCTGGTTTCAACCCAGTAACCAGTCTTAAGTTTCCAATACTAGGTTTTAACCTAGTGTCCAGTCTTAAGTTTCCAATACCTGGTTTTAACCCAGTACCCATTCTTAAGTTTCCATTGCCAGGTTTTAGCCCAGTAACCAGTTTTAAGTTTTTAATACACGGTTTTAACTCAGTAACCAGACTTCAGTTTCCAATACCTGGTTTTAACCCAGGAATCAGTCTTAAGTTTTCAATACCTGGTTTTAACCCAGTAACCAGTCTTAAGTTTCCAATACCTGGTTTTAACCCAGTAACCAGTCTTAAGTTTCCAATACCTGGTTTTAACCCAGTAACCAGTCTTAAGTTTCCAATACCAGGTTTTAACCCAGTAACCAGTCTTAAATTTTAATACCTGGTTTTAACCCAATACATTTTTTAAAGTTCCCAATACCATTTAAAAAATATAACATTTCTTCAGTTTTTAAAAGTTTTTAAAATTTCTTAGGGATTTAAATGTTCTGGGGTGGAGGGGGAGGATGTGGTCCAACTTCTTAAAGAAGCGATAGGTTGGTATCTTTACAACATTATGTTTTTATCCTAAATATGAATTTATTTTTTTATGTTCAGAGAAAATTAACACTTTTGTAAAAGGTGTTTTATATAAATACTAAATGTATGGAAGGGAAACTGCAATTTTCGTTTCAAACAAATTCGGAAATAGAAAACCATACACTTTCTTTACATCTTTTCAATTAAAAAATGAAATGGCTTTATTATTGTCCAATTAATGTATTTTATTTGAAATCAATTTTTTATGCATAAATATTTAGTTCATGGATTATCTTTTTGATATTTCACGGATTTTTGTTTTTCAATATAGTTCTTTTTAAACAATTTGTTTTGGACCAAATGTTGGTTACAATTTTGTGATTTTTATGGAAAACTAGTTTTCCCAAAATATTTTTAAATTTTTTAGTCATGTTTGTTGTTTAAAATAAAATAAAAATTTGCCTTTGTAGGTAGAAGAGGAGATATTGATATAGAGGTGTGTGCAATACTTAACGATACAACAGGTGAAATTTTAAGAATAATTATTTTAACTGATAAAGAGATAATTTATTATTATTTATCAGGTTTCATTCTTCTTTTTTCATTCCTTTTTCTTATGAAGTCTGTGCAAGATCAAAAAATCAAAGTTTGAAATATCAAATGTTCACACTATTAGGTTGCACAGGAATTAGAAATTTGGTTCTGTCAATATTTTAGAAAGCTGCGACTTTCGATCACAATTGAACCCCTTATACATAATTTTTTAACCTTATTTCGAAAATACTTTTTTGTCGGCATATACGTTTTTAATAAAAAAGTATAAAATAAACAAATCCGTAAGTTTAAAGGATGTTGAGTTATAGACCAAAACTTGTTTTATTTCCTATAGAAGAAACCANGGTCAGATAAAACCAAATAATAATCCTGACCATATATGTCTGAAATTAATTTTTTTTAGGATGTTTGATGTCCTCGGCTTGGAAAAACAAGAAGTGCAGGATCGGAATGATTATCGGAACCGGAACTAATGCGTGTTATCTTGAGGTAGGTGGCTTAGAAACAGCTGTATGTATAAAAACATGTTTATTTTACTCTGCTGTTAGAATAATCAAAATTTTAATAAAAAGTTTTCTTCGTTATATATATTAAAAAACCCAAAAATCATCTCTATAAAAGAATTGAGTCTTTGGAACAAAATCAAATATTTAAACCTCAATATCATTAGAACTTGATGCTGTAAACCTTTGATATTTCAAACTCTGATTATTTGATCTAACAGAATTCGTTTGAAATATCTAAGGTCTGCAACATTTGGTTCCAAAGATATAGAAAATCAGAGTTTGTGGCAAAGACTCAATTTCTTTGTTCTTTTCCCAGTAAATATGTTTGTTAAAGATTATATTGTTTATTAATAATACTCATCAGAGGAAAAAGATGAATTTTTGGAGAAAATGTATCAGCAGCGTAAAATACTTGCCAGCTGATTTCCACCCCCCCCCCCTCCTCCCCTATTATAAATAATTCTTCGAAACTCATACCCATGTATCTGCAGTGTGTGTAAACATAGGTAAAGGTAGACTAGGGATTTATGGCGCTTTGCGCCCATCTTCTACTTCAATTGTGAACATGTTCTTTTTGTGTACATTCACGCAAAACAAAAACAAACAAAAAATTTCGTGAATTTTTGAAAATTTAATCAACCTTAAACCTACCCCGGGGTCATGCGGTTCAGCCGTTTTGGCGTTTATTGGGTACAAACAAACAAACACCCAGACAGACAAGCAAAGTATATATATCATCTTCTATTTCAATTGTGAACATGTTCTCTTTGTAAACATTGCAAAATAAAAAAATTTCGCTGATTTAAAAACAAAATTTTGTGGATTTTCAAAATTATCAAAAATTGAATATGAACTTCATAAAATCGAATAATCCAAAAAATCTTAAAAAATTTCACGTAAAATACATTTTAGTTACAAAATGAAGAATTTTTTTTCTTCTATTATTTAATTTTCACTCCATTTAACCTTTCATACCATGACACTTTTAATAAAAAGGTAAGATTTTGTTGTTCAATGAAAATGTTCTTTATTACATTCCAGAATAAAACAATAAAAAATTTCTAATCAAATATGTATACAAACGCTTGCTGGTTAACCATCAACTACTGTTCACCAATATTTATACTTGGTTATGTTTGTTTGGCTATATCTATCTATCCAAACAACGTCAAAATGGCTGAAACTCAATGCTGGACCTACTTGGTCATTCGACAAAGAAAATGTTTGCTTCAAAATTTAGATTTTTTTAAATATGGAAAACCCTGTGAATTTTTTAGGATATTGAAAATGTAGAGGTCTGGGACGGCGATCATGGGGAGCCTAAACATGTCATCATCAACACAGAGTGGGGGGCGTTCGGAGATCAGGGGGAGCTTGACTTTATCAGGACCAAGTGGGATATGGCGGGTAAGAAGTAATTGATACAGTGGTCCTCAGAATAATATTGAAAAAAAAAACTGCTTTATTCTCCGCCGATTAGTGTAGTCAAAGAAACTGATAACTTGCCTTAAACTTAGTTTTTCAATCTTTACATGTTTTAACCGGATGCCGTGTCGACTTATTACATTTCTATTTTATAATATTAATCTATAAACTGCTCCCGAACCAGTTTCTATCCAGGTACAATAGAGCTTCACTTAGCTATCAATACTAAACTATTATACAACCTCGTCAGCTATCACTACACAGACAAAAGCACTTCTACACAGACACAAGCACGTCTACACAGACACAAGCACGTCTACACAGACACAAGCACGTCTACACAGACACAAGCATGCTTTGACACAATCTTGAGCTATCAATGCCTCAACTAGGACACAATCTCATAAACTATCAATGCCTCTTGGACTTGGACACAATCTTCAACTCATTCGTTTAGAACAAGGACACAATTACTCTCTTGCAGTAATCAAAGCAGAGTCTCTATATCAACTGATGTATTTGAGGTTTACATGTTACAAGTTAAAGTAAATAGATGTAATTACAATTCCTACGTTGTCATCTATATCACATGATTAAGACAATCAAGTTACATATTTACAGCACAGTTAATATAGGCGCAATTAAGATATATTGTAATGATGTTGTGATTTTGTTGATCTTTTACGATCAGCGGTTCAAGGGATCTTAAGATCGCTGCGATCATAGTTATCTAGGGGTACTATACTACACCCCTGTTGTACAGATATAGAATAATAACGGTTTTGTTGTTTACTTGAAAATTCGGGAACAAGCCAAGCTTAGTTATTTTTAACCCAAGCTACGCCGTCCGTTATCTTGGAGGGCATTGCGCTAGGGGTGTCGGCCCGACAGGCTGGGAAAGCTAGGGTTAAATCCAAAGAAGGATGGGTGAAGGTTCCCGGAGAAAAGCAGTGGGACACCAACCCTTTCGATGCAAGGTGGAGGAATATCCTAAGCATCCTTCTACCATACACTATTATTTATTTTTCATCGATCGTATAGTATTTTCTTTCTCAATGTTTGTATAAAGTATAATAAATTGTAAAATCGTCTCTCGGAATATTTGACGTTTGAGTTGTTGCATTGAATTTTTTATCATATTCTAGAGTATGTCATTATAAATATCACATGATTAAGCTAATCATGCTACGCATTCATTTGAAGCCCAGTTCAAATTAATAATGGGTTTTACATAGAAGTTTACAAACTTAGATAGTTAATAATGTACAACGTGGTTCAGGATTACAGAATTATGTCAACTCAGGTTAACTTGTAACATGAGATATCTAAAATAAACTAGTTAATATAGAAACTCCACTTTGATTACAGTGTTGAGTGTAATTTGGTTTTCGTTGAAACAAAGTTGAGATCTCGTGTCCGGTTTGAGATATTAATCAATTGATTGCTATGGTCTGGTTGACATATCTACCAAGATCGCGCCAGTGGTAGTGGCGTTGATAGTTCACTGGATTGTAGCCGTGTGGATCGTGTCCTGTTTGAGACATTGATCAATTATTTGCTATTGTCCGTATTGACACCGATAGATAACCAATAGCGGACAGATTGTACCTGGACTGATACAGTTCGGTACAAAGTTTTAAGAGTACAACATTTACTACAGGCTTTGTTGTGTTTCTAGTTGCAGAATATACTGCGCAGTTTCAAATATGGAAACAATTCCTTTAAAGTTCTTTTTTTCCTCAGTTGATGAGGGAAGTTTGAACCCGGGGAAGCAAACCTTTGAAAAGATGATTTCCGGGATGTATATGGGAGAAATAGTCAGACAGGTAAGAATGACAGGAAATCAGGACAGAAAATACACAGGAAATAACGACAGGAAATAGATAGGTAATCAGGACTTGGAAATGAGGACAAGAAATAAGGACAGGAAATGAGGATAGGAAATTAGGACAGGAAATAAGGTCAGGATATGAAATAGACAGTTAATCAGGACAGATAAATAAGGACAGGAAATCAGGATTAGAAATTAGGACAGGAAAAAGACAGTTAATCAGGACAGACAAAATCAGGATAGGATTAATCAGGACTGGAATTAAATAGGAAATAAGGACAGAAAATAGACAGGTTATCAGGACAGGTAATCAGGACAGGAAATAGACAGGTAAATAGGACAGGAAATAGAAAGATAAATAAGACAGGAAATAAACAGATAATAGGACAGGGAATAGAGAGGTAAATAAGACAGAAAATAGACAGGTAAATATATAACAGGAAATAAACAAGTAATTAAAATAGGAAATAGCTGGTAAATAGGACAGAAAATAGAAAGGTAAATAGGACAAGAATTAAACAGATAAATAGGACAGATAAGACAGAAAATAGACAGGTAAATATATAACAGGAAATAAACAAGTAATTAAAATAGGAAATAGCTGGTAAATAGGACAGAAAATAGAAAGGTAAATAGGACAAGAAATAAACAGATAAATAGGACAGGGAATAGACAGGTAAATAGAGAGGTTATCATAACAGGAAATAGATAAGTAATTAAGATAGGAAATAGCTGGTAAATAGGACAGAGAATAGAAAGGTAAATAGGACAGGAAATAGAAAGGTAAATAGGATAGGAAATAGCTGGTAAATAGGACAGAAAATAGAAAGGTAAATAGGACAGAAAATAGACAGGTAAATAGGACAGGAAATAGAAAGGTAAATAAGACAGGAAATAGAGAGGTAAATAGGACAGGAAATAGACAGTTTACACGTTGTACCGGCATGGAAAATACAACTTTTAGAGTACAGTAGTCAGAACTCTAGGTTATCTACATACAATACAGTGCAGAACATATAATGCAGTATACTACAATTCTGCACAATTGCTGTGTTTCATGATAATTGGAATATTTTAAAAATATCTTGAGTCGTACAGTTGTCTTCCTATTCCACAACTTTATGTATCCCACTGTATCAAGCAATTATACATTTTCTATCTAATTCTGAATGTTTTTGGTTTAATAAGCTGTCAGTTTAATTAGTCTCCCCACACCAACCCGTATACCGAGAAATTGTAAAAATTTAAATTCATCATGAAGATTGAAGGATTAAACATTTTAATTAAACCATTCATTTTGATTTGATAATTTTGAAGGTCATGCTAGGAATTTGATTTAACAGATTATAGTCTGTTATGTTTAGCTGTAGGGAAGGGGGGGGGCAAAATAGATCTTTCATAGTTTAAAAATAGAAAATGGGAGTGACCGGCTATACACGGTACAGGGTGTCCCAATAAACATGGGAATTCAGTGACGAATTCGTTATCGTTTTTATAAATAATTCTTTGATTTAGTATAGTGATACCAGGGGCGTATTCAGGAATTTGTCCAGGGGGGCATACATTTTTTTCTCTTTTTTCTCTTAGCACCCGTTGGGGCCTGAAAACCCCCTGAAACCAATAGATTTCACTAGTCCAGGGGGGACCTAGTCCCCCTGAATACGCCTCTGATTGATACCTACTGAGAAAGCTGTAATCTGTAAGAGTTTCGTCTGCTATGTTCACATTTTGTTTGTTTATGTTTTGACTGCATACGGTTGTACTTAGTAAAACAAGAAAATTGCATTATACAAACAGAGTAAACTTGTCCGTCTTCACTGTTCATTTTGCGGAGACATCTTTACAGTCATTTACCGTTTTCATAAAATAAACTCTAACAGACATAATAATATTATGGCTTTTGAAATTACGTTAAACAATTCTAATTTATAACAAAGGCGATATCGAATTCGTCACTGAATTCCCATGTTTTTTGAGACACCCTGTAGTTGAGCTAAAAGTGCAGTATTATAGAGATTCATTTTAGTATTCATTTGAGACCGACAATAACCAGTTCCAATTAAGCGCCGTTTCAAAATCTCGAAACACTTTATAAAATTACCATACATACCATACATACCATGTTTGAACCGCGTCTCATGTTTTTTTAAAATTTGGCCTCGAGGGACCTTACATATTAATTGGGGGCATCACAGATTTGTAACGATTCTCATCTATACAATGAAGATATTATCATTTTTCAAGCTTAAACAGTGCTTAATTCTGACATCTTTTTTCCTTGTTTCTGAATCAGAAATCTGAAAGTTAGTTTGAGAAACAACAATTGAAAATAATCAACGTTCACGTATTCTTGATCTGACTAACCATGTTTCGGGTACCATAGTAAGTCGGGCACTCTTTTTTTAAATGGCCGGTCACTTACAATTACGTTTATAGCTTCCATTTCAATGTTAAAAAGCGATTCCAATTCACAGTAATCTAACGATCAGTGGTTAATTAATTTGGTGTACCGTCCCGGTTTGCTGTCTATAGTGTGTAAGAATACTGTACAGCATGTCCTAAACGGGTGTCCCACGAAACATATAAGTTGGTGAATAGTTTTGAATGTCTTCTTCCTTATACGGTATTAGATATTAAAGACTTTTTGCAGTTTATTTACTTGAGCAAATATATTACTCAAATATATTTTACTTTGAAATCAATTTTACTATAATATAACTGCCATTTCATGTTTTTTATTATTCTCTTTGGTACCAAAGAACTTAACAAATTATTGAAGACGCAATTTTAAACTATTCACCAACTGTCTTGTTTCGTGGGACACCCTGTAGCTTCCTTGAAGTTAGGACAGTACTTCAAAATAACATTGGTAATATAATAGTGCTCTTTAGGTCCTGGTGGATATGGTTTGGGAGAATCTGATCTTCACGGACCAGAACACGGACTCCCTGTTTGAGTGGGGCGGGTTTAAGACCAAGTTTGTCTCCAAGATCGAGGCAGATCAGGTTGGGGACTACACCAAGTGCAGGAAGGTTCTGGCGGAGCTAGGGATGCCAGATGTATCAGGTTGGAATTTTTATGAACATTTTTTTTTGCATCTTAAAGGGAATGTTCACGAAAATTTAGGATTTTGAAGAACAGTACCCTTTAAACCTTTATCTGAGGAAAATGAGGAAAATATAAAACAAGACATTCGTATATATGTTCCCTATAGCCGGCCGAACGGCTGGACCGAATGGGCTGAATTTTTTGTGGACACTCATGGGTAGCCTGGAGGTGACATAGGCTAAAACAATTCGATTTGTAGCCCCCCCTCTGAGATTTTAGAACAGCTTCTCAATAGCAATAAAGGGAAAGAAAATCTAGTGCAAAACAAGAAAGTCAAAAAAATTGCATTCGGTGTGTCTTTTGCTTCCTAAATCTTGATTTTTTTGGTCCGAAATAAATCTAGCACCCCCCCTCACTTAAATCCTGTATTCGCCCCTGCACTTTACTTTTAGAAGACATTCTTTAAAACAATAACAGACTATGACGCAGATAGTGCTGTAAAAATAGCTTAATCTTAGAATCTTATCAAATAAATAAACAAAAAATGGTTTGTTGAGAAAAGACAATATTTATCATTATTCACAAATACAAATATATTGTTCAATTAAGCAGAAGTGCTGTTTATAATAACAAAAAACTAGTGAGATCACATTCGGTTGATGACGTGCAAAAGCTGGCACTATTCAAATATCAGGTTTTTAGGATTTATCAAATTGTACAAAAAATCTGATCGTTTTATGTTTTAACTTTTCCAAATATTGGTTGATTCACATTAAAAACAAAATCTAACATGTACAATTTTTACATCCAAGAAATATAAATGCATAAGCAAAAATTGGCTTGGTTTTTAATTTATATAGCTTTAAGCGCATAGAGAAATATGTTTAAAAAGCACATTTCAGATTCTACCGTGGTCAGCTTTAGCACTTTAAAAACGTATGTTAATTATCTTGATTAACAAATTCACTATTTCGATCAGCATATATCTTTATGAGATTTTGAATGAGAGGCAAAGAAAATCCCCCCCCCCCCCATTTTTAGTCTAAAAAAGGTCATAATTTTCACAAGGAGCATTTAATAACCACATTACCAAATCTGTTTATCATGATTGTCTTCCCGTGAAAATGGAATCCTTCACACAATAAAGGAGTGTAGTGGATTTAGTTACATGGAAACAAATTCTCCATTTAAATATTTTAAGAAATCGCCCTCGAGTACAGTAATATACAAATTGACCTTTAGAAGTGAAGTACATGACCTGTACAATTATTTAAGGATTAGCGTACATCATTACTCTATATACTATAACCTCGTTGGTAAAGCGTAACAGTTTTAGTTCAGGAAAAGTTGTGAAAAATAATTTTAATTAAACCAATTTTATCATGAAAATATACAGAGCGTTAAAATTGAAGCTTGTTAGAAAAATTACAATAAACATAAGTTTATATCATGACAAACCCAATTATTTTCAAATTGATTTATTTTTAACATGTCTGTAAGAAGACGATTAAATAGTATTTACAAGAAATAGTGTTTACATTGAAAAATTAGTGAGATCATATTAGGATCATGACGTGTAAAGCGTGATAGTTTTAGTTGCAGGAAAAGATGTTGAAAAATAATTTTAAGTTTACCATTTTTATTATAAAATATATAGAGCGTTAAGAACGGTGTTTGTTAGGACAAAAAACTGGCAAAAACTGCCAAAACTGGTAACAACTATTAAAACTTAACATCAACTATGAAAAAAAAACTTTGAAGTAAAAAAAAAGCAGCTACTACTGTAAACTGGTCGAACTAAACAAAAGCTGGTATTATTTATGCAAAACAGGCAACAAATATTCAAAAATTATAAAAACTATGCAAAAACCGACATAAAGTATGAACAACTGGCAAAAACTTTAGGAAAACTGGCAGTAACTATTGCAAAACTGGCAGAAAATATTCAAAACTGGCAGCAACTATGGTAAAACTGGCACCAAATATTCAACTCTGGCAGCAACTATGGTAAAACTGGCACCAAATATTCAACTCTGGCAGCAACTATGGAAAAATTGGCAGCAAATATTCAAATCTGGCAGCAACTATGGAAAAACTGGCAGCAAATATTTATCTCTGGCAGCAACTATGGAAAAATTGGCTGCAACTATGGAAAAACGGTCAGCAAATATTTAACTCTGGCAGCATCTATGTCAAAATTGGCAGCACATATTCAAATCTGGCAGCAACTATGACAACATTTCCAGAAACTTCTTAATGAGTGAAAATTTTAAATTTTTTAGAGGAGGATTGCTCTGCAGTAAGGTATATTTGTGAGCTGGTGTCTAGAAGAGCCGGGTTCATGGCATCTGCAGGTAAATCAGGGAAATTTAGGATCGATTTAAACCAACTTTTGATCTAATTTTCATTTGTAGCCATCCATTTAATGAAGCTTTTTTTGAATTACAAGTTTACAAGTAAACAGAGAAGAACAGCTTCTCTAGCTTTATTTTTATTTAAACACAATTGCAATAGTCGTCTTCACTGTTTTAATACATACAACGACAATTAGGAATAACTGCTCTGCTGAAGAAAATGGATTACCATGATGTGGTGGTCGCCATTGATGGATCAGTTTTCAGGTAGAAACATTCTTTTTACATCTAGAAAAATAATAATATCTTACAGTTACAAAAAGAGAATAATTAAAAATAGTTTCTATACAATATGCAAATTAGCAAACACAATTTATCCTTTAGACCGTTATAATTTCAACGTTTTATGTCGTCATTAAAATCTCAATAAAATTACGGTCGAGAATATCAATAAAAAATATTGAAGAATTAAAATTCCCGTATTTCTAGGTATCATCCGCACTTCCCAAACATCATGAAGTCCCGTATCGCGCAGTTGATGGGGGTTGAATATCAGTTCGACCTGATGCTGTCAACAGATGGGTCAGGTCGTGGCGCTGCTCTGGTAGCTGCCGTTCTTAAGAACCAGGAGGAGAAGAAGAACAAATCAGAGGAGTAAATAGAAATCATCCGTATTTAGAATTTAAAAAAAGATTCGTTTAATAGTTGGGGGGGGGGGGGGGTTAGGAGGGGGTACGGTTTACATCACGTGGCGACAAAGTACATATAAAGGGTTGTGAACAAAGAATATTCTGAAATCTAACTGCCATCAAAGCCTCCCCCCTTCCAAGCTAAGGCCCAATTATTAAACTTTAAGCCATTACAAATAAAAGAATAGAGATAACATATATATTGAGTTTAAATATTTGATTTAAATAATAACTATGCATTTTTATTTTACTTTGCTTTTAAATGGCATTTTTTTTGGAAATAAATTTTAACAAATTCGCTGTTTAGTAACAATTTAGAGTGTAAGCAAAATTAAGTTTTTTGAAGTTCAAATTTAGCAATAAGCTACGTTATAGTTTGTCTGTTTTGTAGTTAACAAATCACAAGTTTTTAAGTACAATTTTACATATTAATTAATGAATTATTAGTTTTGTTATGCTTTTACGCTTCTTTTAGGTAATTGTAATTCGTAAATTTAATCAAGTTATTAATCTAAGTATATGCACAATGTTACATAATAAGATGAAAGTACAATTTGTAATCTTTCAGTATTTTCTTGTATTTTGTTCCTAACGGGATCGTATTCGTATGCGTAAATTTTACTGACTGAACATAAAAGAAAAACTACAGTTCTGTCAGCTATATTGCTAAAAACTACAGTTCTGTCAGTTTTATTGCTAAAAACTACAATTCTGTCAGCTATATTGCTAAAAACTACAGTTCTGTCAGCTTTATTGCTAAAAACTACAGTTCTGTCAGTTTTATTGCTAAAAACTACAGTTCTGTTAGCTTTATTGCTAAAAACTACAGTTCTGTCAGCTTCATTGCTAAAAACTACAGTTCTGTCAGTTTTATTGCTAAAAACTACAGTTCTGTCAGTTTTATTGCTAAAAACTACAGTTCTGTCAGCTTTATTGCTAAAAACTACAGTTCTGTCAGTTTTATTGCTAAAAACTACAGTTCTGTCAGCTTTATTGCTAAAAACTACAGTTCTGTCAGCTTTATTGCTAAAAACTACAGTTCTGTCAGTTTTATTGCTAAAAACTACTGTTCTGTCAGCTTTATTGCTAAAAACTACAGTTCTGTCAGCTTTATTGCTAAAAACTACAGTTCTGTCAGTTTTATTGCTAAAAACTACAGTTCTGTCAGTTTTATTGCTAAAAACTACTGTTCTGTCAGCTTTATTGCTAAAAATAAACATTTTTCAAGAAAGAATTTCTAGAAAGTTATTAAAAAGGATAGGTCAAAAAAATATTTTGAAATAAATTAATCAGTTGAAATTACACATATAGTCCCTTTAATCCAAAACTATTTACTGTTAAATGTTTATAAAAGTTTATAAAATTTAGTTCCAACCTCAACTATTTGTACGAGAAAAATACAATTGTAATGAAAAATATATAATCATTAAAAAATAGATGAATTTAAATTTATTATAAAGTTTTTATTTTAATTGTCTAAAAAGCTGTAAACAGGGTAATGCCAGGGGGGGAGTGCATAAGTTCTCAATTTTTAATCACCGTCACCCAAACGTGTTTTGCGGCATGTGCGCTCTTCAATTGGTAATCACCGTAAAATCTTGTTTTCCGAGAATTTAATTTAATGCATTTTAACACATTTTTGACATCATTCATGGCATGTGTATTGGCTTAAACTAAAGTTGTTAATTTATTTTCAGATTGGATTGGTCTAAAATTAAAACTGAGAAACAAGGCATAGTTAAGAGAATCTTAAATCCAATTCGCCAATTTAATGACTGCATTTCATGAGTTCAATATCTACAACAAAACTATTTACATGCATAGAAAAAACCAAAAATTTAGAAAAATTGGTCATCGCGGCCACTAGTGAAAATAAAGTATTAAGTTTGTACTAATTATTTCTAGCGCTTCATTGCTAATTGAGGAGCGCGTATGCGCAAAGGTTCAAAAACGTACTTTTATTTCTAGCGCTTCATGTGGCAAATTTATAGATTTATTTTTTGAATTCAGTCTGTTTACAGTTGGTGAATAGTTTAAACTGTCTTCTTCCATATTTTATAATTCAGTCTGTTTACAGTTGGTGAATAGTTTAAACTGTCTTCTTCCATATTTTATAATTCAGTCTGTTTACAGTTGGTGAATAGTTTAAACTGTCTTCTTCCATATTTTATAATTCAGTCTGTTTACAGTTGGTGAATAGTTTAAACTGTCTTCTTCCATATTTTATAAGTTGTTTGATACTAAAGAGACTAATTACATTTTTTATATGACAGTTGTATTATAGTAAAATTGATTTCAAAGTAAAATATATATGTGTTTAATATTTATTTAAAGAAATAAATTGGAAAAAGTCTTTAATATCCAATACAGTTTGTGGAAGAAGACATTCAGAACTATTCACCAACTGTCATGCTTCGTGGGACACCCTGTATCTTTAACACGATAAATCCATTACAGAATCTACGATCTACATTCTACAAATGTCTTAAAGATAATGGTATACCTTTGTTTAATAAACTGATTAAGAGCCGAAATAAGAAAAAAATCAAAACTAAATATTATGCAATATTTTTATTTACATGCATCACACAGGGGTTCAAAATCATTCTAGGGGGGAGGGGGGGGGGTATTCACGCCGCCTATCTAGAATTTTTCTCATTGAAAATTGAGACTAACGGTCGTCCTTTAAGTTTTACCAAAATCGTTTTACTACAAAGTGTCCCAATAAACATGGGAATTTTAAGACTTGAAAGTCGTCTTCGATTGTATATGGCAAAGTGTGGACAAATTTAATGCTGTGCAAATTATGAGATTTTGATAATGTGGTCTGCCTTCTTTGTATCTTCTAAATTGACTTTGATATTGAACATTTTAAAGGTTTTGTCGTAATTTAATGAATTAGAATCTAGCTGGACAGATTGATTTATCTCCGTCAATTCTTAACGTGCAAATATGGTAAACCACATTTTGGAATTCTCAATTAACACTAGTGGTTTGAATTATTAACTGTTTTAACTGAAATGCTTCAACAATTGTGTTCGCATAATAATGCCGCGCGAAACAAAGACGATTAAAATGTCGTCGTTTAATTTCCATGTTTATGGGGACACCCTGTAGAGATTTATTAAAAGCAGGGTATGTCCTTGAAAATTCATTAACTTCCCTGATACAAAAATCCCCCCCCCCCTTCCAGTATCCAAACCACAGACAGCTGACCCTTTGCAAACCGGTTTGGTGGTCTAACACTCGACCAACCTGTGTTGGACTTGGATAGTGTATTTCAAAATACTTGAACCATTCATGACAATAAAATATCAGATTCATGAGGAAACAGGTAAAAATTATTCTATCATGTCGGTATCAAGCTAAGATTTTTGGAAGACGTTTTACTTTATAATATACCTTATTTACAGGGTGTCCCATAAACATATTTACATACAGGGTCTCCCAATAAACATAATAATAACTTTTAATAAGATTAAGGATATAAATACGAAGGATTACTTGAAATGGGTAAAATTAGTTTAGGTCTTTGCGTTTTTAACTTTAAAACCGAGACATTTATATCACCGTGCAGGGGTTTTATATTTCCTTGGAAAGTCATATTTTTTTAAATAATTTTTTTCCCAGAGGTTTGGTATGTTTTTTAGGGTTTGTTTCCCCTGAATTGGGAAGAATAATTGATTATGGGAAAATTCAGTATGTTTGTGTTTGTGCGAAGCGGCAAAAATTTTATGACGGTTTTATACACTGAATTTAGGAAAGGAAATGATTTTTGGTGGAAATTAACGGATTTTTGGGTAAAAAGTATGGAAAAGGGGATGTACCTTTTGATGTCAAATTATTCCCCCCTCCCCAAGAACTTCAGATCTGCCAAAAATATACAACCCTGATTTAAAGGTCCTAAAAATACTGAGAACCAATTTTTGGGACAAATGATTTTATTTTATTTAACAAACGAATTTCTAATTTGTACGAAATTGTATTGACTACTTTCTCGGAACGAATTATGCAGAGTAAATACTAAGTTCTCGGGACAAAAAATTGGAATTTTTTATTAACAAAGAATTTTTTATATTTCTTTTGCAAAGATCTTTTTGAAAAGAAATTGTATTTACAATCTTCTTGGAACGACTTGCTCTCTTTAGTGAGTCTACGTCATTATTCTTTAATTAACTTTATAGAGGTACACTAAGATTCCAGAAAATAACGCCACAATTTTATAAGTGTAAAAACGTGATGTCAGTTTTGTATGGAATTTTTTTATTTAAATCAGTTTCTCAATTACCCTACGAAAATAAATACAAAACACTTGAAAAAAAGACATCACTATTTAAGCCTTGTCTTTTGCACTTTGTATTTTTCCGCAAATTGTCCTTATTTTACTCCAATCGTAGAAGGAAATGGTAAGAATTATGCAAAATTGCTGGTCCGACATTGTGGGTTCGGAGCTTTTCTAGATTTTATTTTACTCCCAAATATGAGAAAAATAAGTTCTATTGTTCTCTAAAAAAGTATAAATGAGTTAGTTAGGATTTATGTACCCTGTTTTTTTTGTATATTCTTTAATTTCTAAAATCTAAAAATCCCGTATAATTTAATTATAGTATAACCAAAAAACACGGTGTTTTAGAAAGATATTTGTCAAAACAAAAACTTGTTTTTTTTAGTCCTTAATCAGACATTTATTAACAAAAAAATTGAAAAATCGAAATCTTTTGAGTCCCGAACGATCTTTAATTTAGTAATTTGTTTATTACTGTCAAATTTTCTTCAGGTCTTCTTTGCTCCATCAAGGTTCATGTACCCTGTGAAGTACAATTTAGAAAAAAAAGATGAAGGTGGCACCCTCCAGGACAAGTACGAACTCCTATGTCACAATGATAATCCCTCTCATATTTCTATTCATATTCCTATTTTTCCTCAGGTTTTCCATCTTTCCGATGGCGTATTTTAAATTAGGAAATTTCTCCAATTATTACCCATATTGTGCACCCCAATACAGATGTTCCTTTATACTTTTTTTCCATGTGGGCTCCAGTTGCTGAGTAAGTTGGGTAAAAACCCGGATTGACTGCCAGAATGCTTTAGGACTCTTTAATTATTATGATTTCAATTTATAATTACTTGACCTGTTCATACACATAATTCTTTCATGAATTGATCATCATAGTGTACATACAGAGTGTACATATGTTACACCAAAGACTTTGCTAATTAAAGATAGCGCATCGGAAAATCTACGCAAATTCGACGCATTTCCTCGAGTAGACAAAGATAGTAGCTAATGTCGTCTTCTCCAGAAATCTAGTATATATTTACCCTGTTGACGTTTCATAATGTTATCTTTTGTAATGGATTAAATAGTTATTTAAAAACAAAACAAGGAAACCACTTTAGTTTTTCTATCTTGAAACATTTAATTTGTCCATAGTCCATTCACCACTTTTTAGAATATTTACTTTTGGTTTGAAGTATAATAAGTATTTATAAAAAGAAAATTAATGTCTCATATTTTTTATGCAAGTAACCTTGTACTTTTTAACAATAATCAATTATATCATTACTTTTTCATTTAAGATTGAATTCTCTCTCTACCTGATTTAAATGAATTATTGAAAAAAATGATGTCATAATATTTATAACAATGTAATAGTTTTTACACACTCTGGGATCTTTCAGCGTAAGGAATTCATATGATCCAATTAAAGAGCTTTCATCCAGACTTTTTCTTTTTGGATCTGCTGGTATTGGTTGGCTTGGCAGTTGGGTATCATACATGTTATACTTTGCATGGCAGTGGCACCGACGAACCTGAATTTATCAGAATTATTTATTAAATTTGAATATACAGGGTGTCCCAATAAACATGGGAATTCAGTGACGAATTCTATATCGTCTTTTAAGATAATTCTTTGATACCTGCTGAGGAAGCTGTGATCCGTAAGATTTTCGTCAGCTATGTTCACATTTAGTTTGTTTATGTTTTGACTGTATACGGTTGTACGAGGGGAGGAAGGCCAACCACATCAATCTCTAGTCCGAACCACATTCTCATCATTTTCTCGTCCGAACCACATCGAAATCCTCGTCCTTTCAATATTATTTTTTTTAAGTGTCCGATCCTTGAAAATAAATACATTTTTTTAAAATATGGCGACGTTAGGGCATAGATGAAATATCAAATTTTCCCAATTAAATTCTATATTTGTGTAAAAATGAAAATGCTTCATAAACGATGTTATACAAAAAAACGTCTGTATCTAGGGCCCTTTCTTTCGCGGAAAATGCCGCAAAACATTCTCAAACTCGATGTAAACAACTTTTTGTAATACAGGGTGTCCCAATAAACATGGGAATTCAGTGACGAATTCGATATCGTCTTTTTAAAAATTCTTTGATTTAGTATAGTGATACCTACTGAGAAAGCTGTAATCCATAAGATTTTCGTCTGCTATGTTTACAATTTGTTTGTTTATGTTTTGACTGCATACGGTTGTACTAAGTAAAACTAGAAAATTACAGTATACAAACAGAGTAAACTTGTCCGTCTTCACTGTTCATCTTGCGGAGACATTATAGACACATCTTTACAGCCATTTACCTTTTCGTAAAATAAACTCTAGCAGACATAATAATATATGGCTGTTGAAATCAGGTATCACAATGCTAATGTTTAACAAAGACGATATCGAATTCGTCACTGAATTCTCATGTTTTTTGGGACACCCTGTATTTCAGCTGAATTTGGGTTAGAGATATGACTTACAATTTTTATATGATTAAATACTGTTTGAATTCATAGGGTTGTGACCAATTAATTGTAGCAAATGATTTGAATAATATAAATTGAACATTATTTTTTCTAGAATTTTAAGCATGCGGCAGGCAGTAGTGATCTCTTAGTGGGGACAACAAATCTACCTTATTTGTCAATAAATCAGAAATTAATGATTATTTTGTATGGGTTGAAATGGAAAGATTAAAGACCATGTTCACGCGAATTCTTTGGTATAAATTTTTGTTTGTGAATTTTAACCCTTTTGAAGGCAGAAGAGATTCAATTTTGAACTTAAATAATGTTTGACATCATTCTCGTGGATTTGAAGATTTCAACATCTCAAAATCCTTGGAAAACCTTATTCTAGTCATGTTTTATGCCCTAACGTCGCCATATTTAAAAAAAATGTATTTATTTTCAAGGATCGGACACTTAAAAAAAAATAATATTGAAAGGACGAGGATTTCGATGTGGTTCGGACGAGAAAATGATGAGAATGTGGTTCGGACTAGAGATTGATGTGGTTGGCCTTCCTCCCCTCGTTGTACTTAGTAAAACAAGAAAATTGCATTATACAAACAGAGTAACTTGTCCGTCTTCACTGTTCATCTTGCGGAGACATTATATACACATCTTTGTAGTCTTTTTACCCTTTCCATAAAATAAACTCTAGCAAACAAAATAATATTATGGCTTTTGAAATTATGGTATAACAATGCTAATTAATAACAAAGACGATATCGAATTCGTCACTGAATTCCCATGTTTTTTGGGACACCCTGTACATAAAACTTCGGAATGTAAAGACGAAATCTAGACAATCTGCATGTTCACTGCTCAATTTCGGTATTTTATGTTCATTGAACTATTTAATCAAAAATTTAGTCTAAAAGTCGTCTTTATATTCCCTAGTTTTATTTTAACCAATATATTTCTATAGGCCGCCTTTTAAAATCCTCCAATAATTCATGCCTAAAACCTTTTGTAATCAATTTTAAAAGACTTCTAAGTAAAGGTCGTCCTTTCATTCGCATTTTAACGAAACTTTCTGTGATATATTTTTCTTTAATGGTTGATATTTTTGAAACAAATCCCCATATATCAATTGAAGAGGAATATTAATGCATTAATTTATGTGATACAATTTCTTTGCCTAAGATTAAACAGAAGACGACATTTACACAAAATTTATTTATCGATTATAATATTGGAAATTTCTGGTCCCCTCACTTCTTCATTGCCTAAAATCTCATTCCATAGAACCTCAGAAAAAATGTTTGACGACATCTGAAAATTTTCACTAACAATTATTGGCTATTTTTGATACAAAAGAGATTCGTAACTTTATCACAAATTCAGCTACAGGGTGTCCCAAAAACATGGGAATTCGATATCGTCTTTGTTATGAATTAGCATTGTAATACCTAATTTCATAAGCCATAATATTATTATGTCTGCTAGAGTTTATTTTATGAAAAGGGTGAAAGACTGTTAAGATGTGTCTATAATGTCTCCGCAAGATGAACAGTGAAGACTGACAAGTTTACTCTGTTTGTATACTGTAATTTTTTTGTTTTATTAAGTACAACCGTATGCCGTCAAAACATAAACAAACAAAATGTGAACACAGCAGACGAAACTCTTACAAATTACAGCTTTCTCAGTAGGTATCACCATACTAAATCTAAGAATTATTTGAAAAGACGATATCGAATTCGTCACTGAATTCCCATGTTTTTTGGGACACCCTGTATAATAAATTTTATAATACAAATTAATATCATTAGTTTTAGTTAAATTTTAGCACAGAACATTCACAATTATGTTAAATATCTAAGGTTTTAATGTTGATCGTTAGACTCTCAAACAACCAAAATACCCAATGACGTCAAAATACAGCTGTATAGTTGTACAGGCGTACACAATAGTTGGATAAATTTCCAACGCCTCATCTTTATAATTAGCAAAGTCTAGGGGTTACACAAGATTGCAAAAAAAACATACTTCATAACATATATTACAAGATATCACAACGGATTCGGGGCACCGCAAGAAGCAAAATTGGAAAAGCGTAAAACGGCCATTTTGTTGTACTGTTTCCATACTGCAGACATACCTCACATATTTGTGCTAAATAATCTTTTGGGCCCTGGAATATCATTTTATAGAAAATCTAAAATTAATATTAAAAGAAAACCAAATTATGAAATAGACTGGTTTCATAATTGACCAATGATCATTTCACAAATTCACATAGACTCTATGCCTTTCACTTTACAGACGATGATTTTCCGTTATAACTATAAATCAAATGATGTTTTTTATTCACTTAATTCATTATAAAGTTTTAAAAATTTTGAAATTGAAAGTCTAGGGAACATACTTTATTATTGTACTCTACTGCATATAATTTGTGAACATTTACATGATTTGTACACTTTGAACTCCCTTTCAGGCTGAAAGGGACCGACAAATTCAAACCGAGAGATTCTCTAAATTCCACTCTAATATATATTCTATCTCTTTGCCGATAACGCTCATTACAACACGTTGGTTTTTGCATAACAAACGAATAGCATTAGTTTCCCCTTCCGAGCCACATCCTCTTTAATTTCTATTCCGAGCCTCCTCTAAATACTAGTCTTTTCATCCGATGTCATAACTTTATCTTCTCGAAAACCTAAAATTTTTAAAAAGTTTAAAAATAGAAATAAAAAATAGCTCTTTATTTACATATGATGATTTTTCGAACATATTAATATTTCTAGAAACAATGAAAATTAAAAGATCTAAATATGGTCTGCACAATTCACAATGCACATCTTTTAGTTGAAAAATGTTTTATAGGGCTTCAGAGTGATTTATTCAAATACTAGTTCAAGTGGCGACATAAAATGTTCATTCCTTTCATGTTTAAATAAAAACGCTGAGTTTATAAACATCACACTTGGTGTAGTTTTAAATTGTACAATGCAGTACACACGCATATTTTGCTGTACATTTGTACAAAACATTTATTTTGTTGATACATAGTACTACAGTGAGAATAAAAAAGCTCTGAAAAAGGAAGACGACTTTTAGACTCAAGTCCTAAATAGTCCAATGAACATCTGACACAACAATTGTGCAATATGAAGAGTTCCCATTTATTTAATACCTTGCATAACTACAGTGAATCCCAGATATAAGAATAAATAGCAAGAGTTTTTTTTTAATAATGTCGTATTCTCAACATAATTAAAACGAGTTTAATATATCAATTGCTATCCGTCATATTTCAGGGCTAATAATTTACCTAGAATCAAAAATAAAAATCAGTTTCTTAAAGATGTATGATGTCTTTCAATGATATTTCGATATATTTTCATAAATCGTAATCAACCCTTTGAAGCTGCGAACATTTCAACAGCTTTCTTTTCGTGAAGTACAGCTTTCAAAGTTTTAAAATAAATATAAAGACGACATTTAATGCGCTCTTGCTATGTATTCATATAAGTGAGATTGGCTGAAATTTCTTTTTAATATCAAATACACTTAAAGTATTGTTTAAATGTTATATTTTTCACAGTTTTCAGGTTTTCACTGGATCATTCAAAAAACAAAAAAAAACATGTCATAGGAAGACGACATTATAAAAGCAGTAATGAATTGTATTTGATTTTGTTACAAATCGAATATTATTTTACTAGACATTTTTTAAGTCAGAAATTTAGTAAAATGAATCTATTCATACTGCACAACTGGATTTTTAAAGAAATAACACGATTTTAAAAGTCGTCTTCTTATTATTATTTAAGAGTTTTCTGTATTTCACTCTAGTAAGCTGTAGAGTACATATTTGGGACGATTTTTGTACAGGTTATATTATATATTATTTATCATGCATACATTGATATTGCAAGTTGACAAAAGAAATGGACAATAATTTAAAAAGATTTTCAAGCAATGTTCATAATGTAATATTTAAAGGCGTGGTCCTTTGTTCTAATCTTCAACTCTTGCTATATACCTAAAATCAGAGCAGAGTAATTAACCTGAACTGATTCATTAAGATTGATCAGTGCACCCTAGACCTTTGAACCGAACAGACGTATGAGTTAAGCTCCGTTTGTTCAACCAAAGGCTAGGGGACGGGCACTTCATGGACAGCTCTCAGAAGGATTACAACATGTGGACTTACACGATTATATCTTACATGATCATATCTTCAGGAATACAATAAACCATTGATGAGATAGATATCTCAAGTTTACAGTAAAATCAGAGATGTGTGGTTCCACCTCAACACAGCTAGTCCAACTACCCACACACTCTAACATTCCTGGTGTTTCTATGATTAGAAACACTGGAGTCTCAGAAGATCACTAGAGCTACAGAACAGACAAGAGAATCAGAGAAATGTAGTCTCACCTATATACAGCTGGTTCAACTACCCACAGACTCCCAGGTTCTAGAGATCAGGGGCAGATTCGTGGAGACTTGCTTAACCGCTGAGGGACTCTTCATATATAAGAGTTAGTGGAGACTTGCTTAATTGCTAAGGGACTCTGCCTCATACAGGAACTAGTGGAGACTTGCTTAACTGCTGAGGGACTCTTCCTCATATAAGAGTCAATGGAGGCTTGTTTTACCGCTGAGGGACTCCACAAATATATGGAATATGATCTAATATAAATAGATATTAACAGATATATTTGTACCAATAAAATATGTAATGTTAAACCACCCACTTATTAAAGACCTTGAGAGATAGATATTATACACAAGAAGAGAGGTTTGGGTGAATTATGAACTGGTACTGGGAATGAAAGTGAAGTCTTGCATTAACCCTCAAAGATGGGGGGGCAACGATTGATCTTGATTTCCCTAGGATTTATGTCTGGGATTGTAACGATATCAAGGGATTAAATGTTACAATAAGAAACAAGATTTGTACATACGCTGTACTCCGTGTGTACAGGTGCAGCAAGCAGTACGGTACATACACTGTTCTCTTTAATATTGTTGAAGACTTTCCAATTCTATTTTCTTGAATGAGCCAACAGTTTGAAAATCTAGTCCTGTTCACTAGCTGAGCCTAGATCATCGATTAGCTCACTATATTCCTCTAGGTTGGACTCAAACTGATTGAGCTGAGAGCTCCAGCTGTCCAGGGTTTCTTGGATAGCTCCGGAATGGGGAAGAGACAGGAGGGTCGGAGCTGCAGAAACCTGGAACAATCAATCAATAAATTTTTCAATGAATCAATCAATCAAGTTATTTCAAAAAATTAATATCAAGCTATTTAAATAAATTATTCAATCTATTAGATGATCAAACTAGTTATAAATCAATCAATCAATACATCTAAATATTTAAATAAATTATTCAATTGAACTTTGTGTTTGAAAAACAAGATTTCAATTTGCATAATTCAATTTAAACCAAACACGTGCATTGGGACAGTTCATACTTACACCATAGCAACACAGTTCAGTTAATTCATTCTTTAAAATACAACGTAGTACAGGGTGTCCCAAAAAAAAAATTTAAGAAGACTCGATAAATGGCATCGAACGGATATTTTGTATTCTAAGTTTATTTTTTTTTGAACAATTACCTTTCATAAATTTCGAAAATTTTATTTAAATTTTAAATGAAATTTAAAAAATTATGATTTTAGGAAAAACAAAAAACTATGCTGTTACGGCTCCGATTAACAATTTTAGCTTTAAATTGTTTGAAAGTGCACTTTATGAATGATTCTTAATATTTTTCTTTTTAAATTGGTCCAAAAAAAGATTCTCGACATTTTTATCCGGGCAAAATACCCTAATCCAGTAGTCATGTGAATTTGGGCCCGATCCATTCAGTCGTTCAGGTACAGACAGGCAGAGTATACATGTATATTATGTATTGTATATAATTGAAATTTAATTCATAATTTTAGATTCACACCTCCTTAAAGAAAGAACCAAGAGAAGGATCACCGCCTGAGGTTTGTCCGCCTTCCCTTTAATATAAATACTATATTAGTTCCCTTTAATATAAATATTATATTAGTTCCCTTTAATATAAATACTATATTAGTTCCCTTTAATATAAATATTATATTAGTTTAATAGGAAGACGACTTTAAGACTCAAATTATGACTTTAAATGTCCAAAGAACATGTCACAAAGCAATTGTGCAGTCTAAACAGACCCATTCCACTAAATTAGGGATTTAAAAAGTTATTAGTGAAACTATTTTTTTGTATAATTTTCAAATGAACTCAATTATTGTTTTTTATATCGCCTTCCTTTCTCACAGGTTCCCACTAAGAAAGATAAGATGAATATCAGAATGGGACAAAAAAAGAATGTTTACAGAATGACAGGTAAATAATAAAAAAAATAATTTTATTTACACAAATCACAAAAATGCAAAAATGAATGATTATTATGTAATCACAAGACAAAATATGCAAATGAATACCAACGGGAAGAATGAATGGGTGAATAAACAAATAAATGAATACCAACGGGAAGAATGAATGGGTGAATAAACAAATAAATGAATACCAATGGAAGAATGAATGGGTTAATACACAAATAAATGAATACCAAGGGTTAATACACAAATAAATGAATACCAACGGGAAGAATGAATGGGTGAATACACAAATAAATGAATACCAACGGGAAGAATGAATGGGTGAATACACAAATAAATGAATAACAACGGGAAGAATGAATCGGAATAAATAAATAAATGAATACCAATGGGAAGAATGAATGGGTGTATAAACAAATAAAGGAATACCAATGGAAAGAATGAATGGGTGAATAAACAAATAAATGAATACTTGTAAATGTATGAACGGATGAATGAGAATACTAACGAAAGAGATGAATAAAAAAATTAATGAATAAATAAGTACTAACAGGAATGAAGAGAGTTGAGCGAATGAATAAATAAATAAATGAATGCAGGAATACTAACGGGAATGAGGAGGGTTGAGCAAATGGTGTTTTCAGATCAACCATCACAAACTCCTTATCCAGCTCTGAGGTTCCGAACACTGATGCTCCACTTAATCTTCTAATCATTTATCCTTTCATGTCTTTTTCTTTATAATCAAACCCTACTTAGCTTAATCTTAATCCTATATTTAAGGGGAATCAAATCAATGGATTTAATGCTTAAGTGGGCTCGGTAAATAAAATTTCGGATGAGCAAAAAAAGAGGGGGGCGGCCTACCAGTTCAAGTCAGAACTATAACATCTCCCCCCTATTCCTACTCCATTAACACCTTCCCAGGGGGTGGGGGGCTAAGTATTTAAAAAAATCACTATTTTTGGTCCTACGAAAAGAATTAAGGTTAAATGCCTTGTGTTCTCTTTTTCTTCATTCAAAATATCCGCCAAACATTTTTTAATACTAAAAAAATGTAAGTTAAAGATAAGTTAAATTTAGTAATTATGAAATATGTTTTAAAGGAACTAATAACATCCCCAAACTCTATTTTTCTAATCCTAATATCTTAGCAACCTGATGTAGACTTGATAGACGTGATAGACTTGATGATTACCTGATTAGACGTGATGTAGACCTGATGTGAACCTAAAAAGACGTGATAGACGTGGTGTAGACCTGATAAGCCTGATTTAGACCTTATAGACGTGATAGACGTGGTGTAGACCTGATGTAGACCTGATTAGACGTGATGTAGACGTGATGTAGACCTGATGTGGACCTGATAAGACGCGATAGCCGTGGTGTAGACCTGATAGACCTGATGTAGACCTTATAGACGTGATAGACGTGGTGTAGGCCTGATGTAGACCTGATTAGACGTGATGTAGACGTGATGTAGACCTGATGTGGACCTGATAAGACGCAATAGACCTGATAAGACGCAATAGACGTGATGTAGACCTTATAGACGTGATAGCCGTGGTGTAGACCTAATAGACCTGATGTGGACCTGATGGACCTGTGACCTGATGCAGACGTAATGTAGACCTGATGTAGACCTGATAGACCTGATGTAGAAGTAATGTAAACCTGATGTAGACTTGACAGACGTGATATAGACCTAATGTGGACGTGATGTAGGCTTAATAGACCTGATAAGACTCGGTGTAGACCTGATAGACGTGATGTAGACCTGATAGACCTGATGTAGACCTGATAGACGTGATGTAGACCTGATGTACACCTGATGTAGACCTGATGTAGACCTGACAGACGTGATGTAGACCTAATGTAGACCTGATGTAGACCTGATGTAGACCTGACAGACGTGATGTAGACCTGATAGACCTGATGTAGACCTGATAGACCTGATGTAGACCTGATAGACGTGATGCAGACCTGATGTAGACCGATCTAGACGTGATGTAGACCTGATGTAGACCTGATGTAGACCTGAAAGACCTGATAGTTCCACGCCAGTGCTTAGGATCCGGATCCGGATCCGTTGGATCCGCAAGATTTTGGATTCCTGGATCCGTATCGGCAAAAATATGCGGATCCACGGATCCGGATCCAAGGGGTAAAAAATCAACCAAAAACTGCAAAAAAAATTTTTACTCTTAAAAAAGAGATATTATAAAAATTTCCTCATTTCTGAATGGTTCATCAAGTTTAAGGATAAAAATAAGTGAAAAAAATAAAAAAAAATTTGAAAATTATTTTTTGTTAAAAAAATTCAGTAAATCTTAATGAAATGACCTGGATCCGGATCCGGATCCATTTTTTTCCAGTGCGGATCCTGGGTCCGGATCCGCATCAAAATTAAATGGATCCTAAGCACTGGTTCCACCTATGAAATTCTTTTAATAACACCAGTAAAAGTTAAATATATCAAAAGTTTCCACCATCAAATCAAATAAAATCATATCTCATCAAATCCCATCAAATCAAACCAAACCAAACCAATCCAATTCATATCAAATCAAATCAAAATCAAAATCAAAATCAAATCAAAATCAAATCAAATCAAAACAATCAAACCAAATCAGGCTTTCAGTGAAGTTCTACCACTTCACTCGAATCCCAAAATGAATTTAAAGCCCGGCTGCAAAGATAAAAGGATCAGAAAATAAGATTTTACGGCGATTGCTTAATTTTTATTTTACTCAACTTACCCCGTAGTTTGACTTCCTAGTGATGCTACTCTTCCTCTTCCTCCTCTTTCTGTTCCAACCCCTCGATCCGATACCGCCCCGCGTTCCATGCTTCGTTCCGCTAATTTACCGCTATCACTCGACATCAGGAACTGTGTGTCTGTATGACTGTCTGTTCCGCTTGTTTCTCCGCTAGTTACGCTAACCGCAGATCCAGGTCTGATCGTAAATTATTATTATCATTATTATCATCATCATAGTTGTCAAAGTTGTCCTTGTTGTCATTGTTGTCATTGTTGTCATTGTTGTCATTGTTGTCATTGTTGTCATTGTTGTCATTGTTGTCATTGTTGTCATTGTTATCATTGCTATTATTGCTATTATTGTTATATTATTATCATTATCATCATTATCATCATTAACATGTGTAGGGGAGGGGTGGGGGGATCTTGTATCAATTCTTGAATTAAGAAACCCCTCAACCAATATTTTCCTTAAAAAATACCTTGGTCTTGGAAGAAGGTTCATTAATGGTTCCTGATCAAACAAACAAACTTGGAAATTTGAGTCAAAAACCAAAATTAACGAGATAGACATACTCCTCTGTGTATGAAAATGTTTAAGCTGAATAAATAAGTGTTTAAGCTGAATAAATAAGTTTTTAAGCTGAATAAATAAGTGTTTAAGCTGAATAAATAAGTGTTTAAGCTGAATAAATAAGTTTTTAAGCTGAATAAATAAGTTTTAAAGCTGAATAAATAAGTGTTTGATCTGCAGAATTAACTTTTTAAGCTGAATAAATAATTGTTTAAGCTCAATAAATAAGTGTTTAAGCTGACTAAGTAAGTGTTTTAGCATAGTACGTAAGTGTTTAAGATGATAAATAAGTTTATTAGCTAAATAAATGAATGTTTAAGGTGAATAAATAAGTGTTTAAGCTGAATAATTAAGTGTTTATAAAAGACACATTAAAGCTGATTAAAAACACGTGTTCAAAACGTCACGCCTGAATAAAAAACACGTGTTACTGACTTTAGACACTGTTATTTCTATAGAAGACTAAAACATCTACAAACGTGATGGCTCGTGTTCCTCTAAACACGTGATGTATATTCTCTAAACACGTGATGTATATTTCTAAACACGTGATGTCTATTCTCTATGTTTATCTGTCCCTGTAGTTCCTCCTCTAGACACGGTAAACTCTCAGTTCGAGCAAACGCTCCAAACTTTAATCTCTCACTTGATTCCTCATCCTAAACAGTCGAAAACAAAATTAAGATTTAGCAATCTTTTTAGTAATCTACAGATAGTTGTCTGATAGGCATCCATCCTCATCATCCGCTTAAATCCATCTTGTAATAATGCTGACGTTAAGAGGCGAAACAGCCCCCCCTCTCCCTCCGTCGAGATTGAAAAAATGGTAATTTATTTTTACAAAACAAAAAACAGAGAAAATGACCAGATTTTGTCTAAAACGTAAAAATAATACTAGAAGTTCTAGGATTGGTAAAAAATTTTATCGCTCAATAATTTAGGTTTTTTTTAACAAAAAAACCTAGTTGCCACTATACTCACCATCCGTTTAAATCTATCCGGTGGCGAGGTAGCAAAAAATCTCATCTCTTGACTATCATCACTTGTAACCCCCTGCTCACTACTCTCAGAGTGCCTGTATTCTCTAGACATAAGAAAATAAAGAAAAACATATCTAATTAGGCAACTGCCTTCAGTGTTATTTTAAGTACGTTTTTTGGTTGGTATTTTTACATTTATAATTCGTTGATGGTGATGGACAAACCTCTGTAGAGTAAAAAAAGTAGAGGTTAGTTCCACATTTATTGAAAATATGTTTCGATCTGCGTTGACCATTGTCAGTTCTAACGACATAATTACCATCAAAATCGATAAAAAAAAAAAAAAAATTGCAAAAAATCACAAGAAAATAAACAAAAAAAGAGATTATTCAAAATAAAGATTTGGGCTAATTTTACATTATTTGAGGTTTAAATTTTTTTTTAATATCTTGGTTTTTAAATCGAAAAAACGTAAATAATTAAGAATTCCAATCCCAAAAAAGTACATTTTGTCCCGATTGAAAACACAAGGTGGTTGGTTGGATTAGTAACACATATGGAAGAAGAACCCTATTTTTGGATTGTATGGATTCGTTTGCATGCATTTTTTAATTCTCCTTGAAGATATATTGAAAATGTGCTGAAAATACTTTTCAAAGTCCACGAAATCTACAAGAAAAACTATTTGTATTGGTTAAAATTGTTAGAAACGTTTTATTCCAGGGATTAAAAAGTTGAGAGTAAAAATGCGGAACAAGAATTTTGTAAATCTTGGATATTTATCTAACCTTTTGTTTGTTCTATGAGGTTGATCACGAGCCTCAAAATGGTCAGATTTAACGAGGATGGGAAGGGAAGAGGGCCTCGGTGCTATTGTCATACTTGTTCTAAACATTAATCAGGGATGTATGTTTTCTTAAAAAAACCTCCCACCCCTTTTAAAACAAATTTTTCCCAGCTGTTAGGTATTTCAACGCAGAGAGCCAAACTTTTTTAAAGAATTTTTTTCCGCTAAACAAGGAGAATTTTTTTGATTTTTAGTGGAAATTAAATAAATTTTTGGATAAAAAGTATGAAAACATAAAACAAACTTGCCTTTCGGGCCCTTCAGCTAGTATCCAATAAACATCCGAACGTGCCTAAACTCCCTGAACCGATTAAACCCAATTTGTGGTAGCTCAGGGAAGGTCGGTAAAAATAAAGACTTGTTTAAAATGGACGAAAAAGGGCACCAAGTGCCAAAATCAAACCAGATGCTAAATAATTGTACAACCTGTCCAACACGTGCAGTAAGTGCTCCCTCTCCAAGGTCCGGAGGATCTGGGGGTTCACCCAAGAATATTCTGCAATAACAAGTTTTTAACAATCATTTAATCTTTTTCTTGGAAAATCAACCCCCCCCCCCTGGTTATTGGTGCTTTCAATGGTTCAAAGTAAATCGACCTCGTCGTAGTATAAAGTATCAAAAAGAAGAATTTATTCCTAGAATTCGTATTTTCTATGCATTCCCCCCTCTCAATGGTAAATTATTCAAATAAAAGCCTGTTTATATTTTTTGTTGAGAATCTTACCCCTTCTAACATGAATGCATCAATATTTAATAAGTATTAATCCCTGTTTGCAAATCAATATGTTTGTTGGTACGCCCGATCATAACTCATATACCCCTTGACCGATTTGTCTCAAATTTTCAAATGTCGAACAGTTAGAACCCCGGGAATGTTCTTAGCTTGGTTAAAAAATTGCAAATCGATTTAGTATACTTTACTAAGAAAAAATGGGTTCCCTGGCTAGTTTTCAATATTATACGTGGTCGTCTGTACCTGTAGCAGATAACATAGCTGTCCTGTCCCTGTCTTCTGGACAGCTTGTAGGCAGGGGTAACTCTGGTAACGGTTATCAGTGATTTCAACAGGAGACCCATGCGGTTATACACGCCATGTGTTACTTTTATCTAAACATACGGTTATATTCACCTTATCATTATTATCATCAATACAATCATCATTGTTATCCTCACTAATATCATCCTCATTAATATCATCTTTATTATTATAATCATCATCATTATTATCATATGTTTTATCATTTTCATTATTATTATCATAGGTATTATCATTATCATCATTAGTATGATATGTCTTACTCTTAAGTCTTATCTTAATTATTATCATATGTATCATCATCATCATCATTATTATTATTTGTATTATCATTATCATCATTATTATTATTTGTATTATCATTATCATCATTATCATCATTATTATTATTTGTATTATCACTATCATCATTATTAACATATGTATTATGTATCATCATTATCATCATTATCATCATTATCGTCATTATCGTCATTATCGTCACTATCATCACTATCATCACTATCATCACTATCATCACTATCATCACTATCATCACTATCATCACTATCATCACTATCATCACTATCATCACTATCATCACTATCATCACTATCATCACTATNCATTATCATCATTATCATCATTATCATCATTATCATCATTATCATCATTATCATCATTATCATCATTATCATCATTATCATCATTATCATCATTATCATCATTATCATCAGTATCATCATTATCATCATTATCATCTTTATCACCATTATCTTTAAAATTTGGTGATGGTGATGGACCAAACCTCTGTAGAGTAAAAAGTAGATGTTAGTTCCACATTTATTGAAAATATATTTCGTTCTGGGTTTACCCTGGTCAGTTCTAACGATATAATAACCATCAAAATTGATAAAAAAAGTTGTTTAATCTGTCCAGATTCCAAAACAATCATTTTCATCCTTTTCATCCTTATATCATCATTATAATAATCATCATCATTATTTTAGTATTAAGTAGTAAGTAAGTAATTATTCCTTTATGAAATATAACAAAATATACAAAATTAAGTGTTTCAGGAGAAAATATTTGAAAACCTCCAAAAATAGAGGTTGTGGGAATATTTCCCCCCAATAAAAAAAAAATAAAAAAAATAAAAGGATAAGATATTTAATATAACTGGTGGTGGATTGTTGGTATTTTTCGACGATGAACTAACAACTTTATGAAATAAAAATTATAGATTTATTTTTAATGCTGAAAAAATAGAGGGTTGTGAAATCGTCTTTTCTTTCTTCGATTCTTTTGCAAACATAGCATGTGTTAGAATTAAAACATTGGTTCTGCTGCTAATATTCTGCAATTTAATTCTGCAATTTGTGAGAAGGAAGCAGACCAATTTTAATAGTTTTGACTCTAGGAATATAAAAATCATTTCTTTTTCTAAGATTTGCGTTTTTGATATCTTTTGATAATGTGAAATCATTTACATATATAATAAACAGTAAACAGCTTAGACTTGATCCTTGAACAAGACCCGTCTCTAATATTTCGAATAAGTCCGAGAAGGTAACAATTATATCGACTTTTTGCCCCCTGCCGCGCAAGTAAGATTCGAACCATGATTCCTGCGTTTGCAAGCTTTTTCAGAAGTATCTTGTAATCAATACAGTCGTAAGCTTTAGAAATATCTAGCATGATAAGTTAAACAGATTCATTATTATTTAGTGCGCTGAAAATTTAGTTCAACAGTTTTGTGATTGCTCGCATCACATTACGTCCTAGTAAAAAGCCAAATTGATTTGTTTTAAAAAAGTTATTATTGTTGAGAATTGAAAGCATTCTTTATGCAGAATTTTTTCCAATATTTTAGAAAATCCGTTGATTAATCCAATTGGACAAAAATTAGATAAGTCGTTCTTTAATCTTTTATATGAATAGGAATAGTTCTGGACATTTTCCAACAAATAGGGAATACACCTGTCTCAAGGCTTTAATTAGTAATGTAAGATAAAGCAGGGCCGGGCTATTTCTGTTGATATATTTGTATGCAATTTTTCTGAAACTCCATCAATATTATCATGATTAGTATTATTATTATTATTCCCATCATATATTATCATTATCATCATAACTATTATTAAGTGTACCGTTGGATCTCCACCAGCTATGACAGCCAACCTCCACCACTCCAGTACTAAACTATCCCCCTCTACCGTCTTCAAGGAGATCTCAACGACTAGAGGTCGACCTGGAGCTGGGAGATGGCCTGACATACATCTCTTAGTCTCTGATAGAACCTAGAAATAAATATATAAGATTTATTAGAGATAAGTCACACGCTACAAAAAAAAAATAATAGCAAATTACAATATAATTAATATGGTCTTCAAGTATTATGAAAAAAATAAATATTTTACTTTAATTTTTAAAATAATGAAGCTATGGAAAGTGATCAAGAGGAAACCGACATAATTATCGAGAAGTTTTTTACTCCACGCGCATTTTTACGGATTTAAATAAGACTCCCAGTTATAACTACGTCCAACCCAAATCCAACTCGACATACCCGACTAATCTTAAGATCCAATACAAATTTAGGGCGGAAACCCATTAGGTCCAAATAGGGGCATTCTTTGAGAACTCGGTCAGCTTTTGGTAATCATGGATTATCATTAAATTTTGTACAACGCTATGATATTGGGAGAAAAGTCGTTTTCCTTGTTTGAAAATTCGTCTTTACCAAGAAAACTTTTTAAAAAACATCCCAAAAATTAAGGTTTAAAACTCTAGCTCCAATAACAAATAAATGCCAAGAATGAAACTTAGCATGATCATTAAATATATTTTATAAGGAATCTCTCAAAAAAGTGTGGCGAAAATTGCAGGATGGCCTCGTCGAAAAAATCATATCTGAGCATATACAATATGTAACTATCAAATCTTATATCAAAATTTAATCTTTTAGGAACTAGTTAACATTTGGTGCTTAAATTGGCACCCTATCCTATCTTACGGGTTACCTCTGGTATATCCTTGATGGCTAGATTATACCAGGATGTGCCGGCAGACACGTCAGGAGTAGACGGGGCACAGCACTTCTCACCCAGGCGGGACTGTACCACCAGCTGGACTGCTTTGATAGATAGATACTTGGTGAACTTGTCCAGGTCCTTCTTGTTTGCTTGTGTGAGGGTAGGGGTGAGGGTGGAGGACATATTGCTATTTGCCCTAGTAGGGCTCTCCCCTGATCAATATATATCAATCAATTGATCAACCAACCAAAAATGATATGTATTAAGTAGAAATATTCATAAAGTTTCATTTTATTATTTTCCACTGACAAAATCACTTATGTATTCTTTTTAACTAATCCATTAAAAAAAAATTCTTAACAATGTTTAAAATTTCCAAAAAATATTTTTCGGATATTCCAAGTGTATAGTTATATCAATTAATAAAAATTCGATGAACTGGGATAACAAATCAGAATTTATTTGTTTTACCTAAAGAATCAATTATTTTCACTACTTAACCGATATAACCCTGAAAACCTAGTTTATTGATTAATTCCTGAATTATTAAGTCATGTTTACAGATTCTCGGGCCTTGACACTATTATCATTATCTCTAGAAAATTAATATTTGATGAGTGGAACTGAGGGGTTTAAGTGTGTGTTACATAATCATTAAACATGTTATGTAAGTATATATGTACAATGTACAATTAATATTTGATGAGTGGAACTGAGGGGTTTCAGTGTGTTTTAAATAATCATATAACATGTTATGTTAGTATATATGTACTATGTACAACTGAGGGGTTTAAGTGTGTGTTACATAATCATATAACATGTTATGTAAGTATATGTACATTGTACAATAAAAGAAGTTGATTTTTTTGTGATTAACAAAATAATCGGAAAAGAAGATTTGTTAACATGTATTCCTTAGGGTGTGTGATAAAAAAATTCTAAATCCAAATTTTTAAAGGAAGTTTTAGAGTATTTTATTGAATGAGGCTTTAAGTGAATTTTTGGACCTAAAGATAAGACAAGATATTCATTATTTTTGATAAATATTACATTTTGTGGACTATTTTTTACACACAGAGGTTTTTATGTTAGAATAAACTTAGATTTAAGTTTAAACTTGACAGAGAGTGATGAATATTTGTGAAAAGTGAAAGAAAACCAGAATTAAGAACAAGTTAATAAATAAAATAAATAATAATATAAGTATCACAATTGGATGACTAGATAAATAAATAAATGAGATCAGGTGCAGGAATTTGTACTAAAAAAAGCACTTTATAGTGATCAAAAAGATTGTCATGTAAAGAACAAAATCAATTTGGGACCAAACGATGTGTGAAAGTAGAATATTTTTAAAGAAAAAAAAACACTAAAAAAAGACATAACTTGATAAAAATAGGATTCAGTAGTTGCTTAGTATATAACGTATTGAGTGTTTTTAACCCGCCGTACGTATTTGGTTGTTATCCAATATTTACTCTATTTCCTACAAGAAAATGCGAGAAGGGAAATTTTGGTGCTTAATTCACGGCATGATTTAAGGCAATATACATATTAAAAAGTACAATTAAATACATTTAAGTACATCGAAGTAAATATTAGTACATTTGATTAAATAATAGTATGTTTTAGTACATTTGAGTACATTTAAGTACGTTGCGCAACGGCAGTGTACATGAACACAACAAATCTGTACTTGAACACTGAATAGAGATGATTTTGGAACTTAATCTTTTCTTTAATGCTTTAATTTGAAAAACTAGAATAGAGAACCAGCAAATCCACGAAATATTTCAACAACCGGTTTTCAAACCTGGAAAACTGTCTGGATTTTATTTCAAAGGCCTATGACATAATTCCTAGTGACTCTTGAGTCTAAATTTAACGAGTTAATGTCAGAATCGCAACGGTACCTCTTACAACTTTGTCTCTACAAAAAAACATGTAGATAATCTGGTCAGAAAATTGATAATTTCCCGTTGCAATTTCTGTGTTTTAAGTGAATAACGAAATACTGCAACAAAGAAAAGAGTTTAAAGATGATGGTACCGCTGTGAATAGGACAAGAAGTTCGTTAAATAGAATGGCAGTTCCTTTAAGAACTGAAAAAATGTTTACAAAATAATTTAGTGGATAATTTGGCTATAAACTAATGATATGCGCTGCAAAGTCAAAAAAATATGACCAATCAGTAAAAAAAAAAAAAACGGTGCATACAATACATTTTTGTAATAAGCAGATACATGTGCACCGGACTCATCTAAGGACACCGGCAGCTAAAAACAAAAATAAAAGGATTTCGGTTTTATTATGTATTTGAAGGAATTAATTTTCATTTCGACTAGAAATGGTTAATTTATTCGACAATTACTACCGTACAAATAATTTAAAGATTTATTGGTAGATTTTTCATTAAGTAATGAAACCGGTGTTAAAAAAAGTACCAGTAAGTTTTCTTATTGTGTAGAATATATGGACATTGTACAATACATTGTATACTTATTTTTTTGCGAATTTTTATTTTAATGAAATATTTTCAAAAATGATTGAAAAATGATTTGCAGAAGCCGACATACCAAGCAAACTACACAAAAAAAGGCCAAATTGGAATTGATTGACTGATTGCAAGTTTTGGATTTGAAACGACGGTTCTCTGAAGAATCTATGACGGTATTGAGGCTGACACTGTCAGAGTCCGAAAAATCGGATTCGAATTCCCAATTTCTGAACTCTGGCAGGCCGCCGGCTCCCTGATGAGTCAAATTTGATCATTTCGGGACCAAACCCCGCGATTGCGGATAGTTTTCACGTCGGTCCCGACCGCTCTTAGGCCGTGCTTTCTTTTTCTCTTTACGCGTGCCTTTTACAGCAAACGCGTTGGTTATCGCGAGCGCGTCGATATCCAAATCTTCCTCGATGTTGTTCATTGCCGCGTCGAGTGCTGCCTGAACACGAGGCGCCACACTTGGGCCTTCATAGTCACGTGTTGTTCTACACAAACATTACATAAGATCATTGAACTCAAAAGATTTTTTTAATAAAATTTTCTTTTTCTTGTGGCTTAAGCAAAAAATTCCTTCCCATATGGAGAGGGTGAGGGGGGGGGGGTGGAATGGTTAAAAAGAAGATATGGAAAATAACTCTTAGAAATCACTTCAATTTGATTTTTGAATGTTTTCCTTGCTGGATGATCCAGATTTAGTTTCATAATATTTTCTCCTCGATATCTCGGGTTTCCTCCAATGCTACTTAACATCCTGAAGTAAAAACATTATTAATTACGAGCTTAACATCTCACTTTTTGATTTCCCAATTAAAGTACATCTTTTAAATATTTTCTATAAATGCATGTTCAAATAGATTAAACGGCTTGCAGGTTAAGTCCAGTTTAATAAATTATCTCCCGAATTGGGAAAGGAGGTAATTGCATAAAAATGTATAACCCTGTAAGTCTACAATATGCCAAATGTCTTTTAAAAGTTTAAATAAGTGTTGCCAAAAATACAGAAAACTTCAAAGTAAACATTTTTTAACTTTCTGTTAAAAATATAGATTAGGACAATATTTACCTGGCATATTCAGAAACAGGTCGGCGTGAGCCGGCCGCCGATACAGGTCTTTTACTGATAGTTCCTAAACATAACAATATAATATAGCAGGACACAGGTCTTTTACTGATAGTTCCTAAACATACCAATATAATATACCAGGACACAGGTCTTTTACTGATAGTTCCTAAACATACCAATATAATATACCAGGATACAGGTTTCTTACTGATAGGTCCTAAACATACCAATATAATATACCAGGATACAGGTCTTTTACTGATAGGTCCTAAACATACCAATATAATATAACAGGACACAGGTTTCTTACTGATAGGTCCTAAACATACCAATATAATATACCAGGATACAGGTCTCTTACTGATAGGTCCTAAACATAACAATATAATATAGCAGGACACAGGTCTCTTACTGATAGGTCCTAAACATAACAATATAATATAACAGGACACAGGTTTCTTACTGATAGGTCCTAAACAGAACAAAAGAATATACCAGGATACAGGTCTTTTACTGATAGGTCCTAAACATAACAATAAAATATACCAGGATACAGGTCTCTTACTGATAGGTCCTAAACATAACAATATAATATACCAGGTCCAGGACACAGGTCTTTTACTGATAGGTCCTAAACATAACAATAAAATATACCAGGACACAGGTCTTTTACTAATAGGTCCTAAACATAACAATATAATATAGCAGGACACAGGTCTTTTACTGATAGGTCCTAAACATAACAATATAATATACCAGGATACAGGTCTCTTACTGATAGGTCCACAACATATTTCATATTTCATATTTTATTCAACTACAAAGTAAGAGATAATACAAATAAAAAATCACAATTTACTATGTAGTTTGGACCCGCCTAACCAGAGTAGGTTGTTTTAATTGGTTGGCCCACTATAAACGAATGAGAATTGCAGATAAAAACAATGTACATTGTACATTTTAAACTAAGAATGATGATAAATCAGGAAAATGGTAAGGAGGAGGTGAGGGAGTATAAGGGAAAGGGAGGATACTCAGCTTAAGGGTTGGAACAAAGGGTAACTAACATAAGTTATTAAAATCATGTTTATGAAATACAGGGTGATGAAAATAGTAAAGACTAAGTTTATCCACATGATACAGTTTTTTTTTTACAGATATAATTTGCATAACTATCTAAATAGATCTTGGCGACTTTGCTTTTAAACGATTTTGCAGATTTAGTTTCTTTCAGCTCTAATTCAATCGAATTCCATATTTTTGGAAATATAGCAGAGGGAAAACATTCTAGAGTTTTAAAGAGAACCCGTTCAAGTTTATATGATTTTGTTCTATTTGGTTCAGCTAAAGAATTAAACATATCATGGAAGGAAGCTGGAAGGTTTTCATAAAAGTATTTATGCATAAAAGGTAGAACACCTAGTTTATATGTATCATCAAAATTTAGGAGTTCTAATCTGAAAAATATTGGATCTGAGTGTGCCTTAAATGAACTATTATTTACTGCTCTAATTGCCCTTTTTTGCAGAGACTTGATTTTCTGTAGTTTAGCATTTTTTACGCCCCCGCCATGTTATAATTCCATACTCAATATGTGGCCTTACAAGTGCATTATAGACTAGTAGACGAATGTTTAACGGTAAAATGTTTTTAATCTGATTCAGAGCAAAAATTGAGCTAGCAATCTTATTGGAAACATGTTCAATTTGCTAGTCCCAATTTAAAAATTCATCAATTTTGAGTCCAACAAATTTGAAATATTTATTTGTACAGTCAGTTCCTATTCTTTCTAGTTTCTCATTTCCAATTTTTAATTTGCAGTTCTCAGGATCAAAATGCATATTTTTATTCCTAAATATCATAAACTTAGTTTTGGAAACATTAAGTGTTAAACGGTTTGCCTGAAACCATGTAGCTGCCTTTTTTAGTTCAAAGTTCGCATCAATTACTAAAGTTTCGATATGTGGAGATGATTTTAGAAAACTAGTGTCATCAGCAAATAGATTAGTAAAAAAAGGCGTTGCTAAAGGCAAATCGTTTATGTATATGAGAAAAAGTAGGGGCCCAAGGGAAACAGGTCTTTTACAGATAGGTCCACAACATAACACTGTAATATAACAGATCAATTCATTTTGGATTCGGATTCAGGATCCGGGACTAGGAATCCGTTTAGTACGAAAAAAAATTATTCAGATCCAAATCATAACATTTTTTTAGAATTTTTACACGTGTCTTTAAACATACATTGTAATATTAGATCATTTTAGCTATTAATGGCTTGATAAGGTCCAGCGACCATTTTTTAATATTATAAAACTTTATGTGAATAATTGTCAAATTTTAATTAAAGCAAACTTAAATCCTAATGATAATAATAATAATTTAATGAATTTGAGAACGATAAGGGGCCTGGGGGAGGATGGATATAATACCTGACTGTGGACGAGAGGGTCCAAGTTTCCACAAGTCTTCATCCTTTAATTCAACCAATTATACAAATTTTTCGAATAAAAAATAAATTGCAAACTTGTAAACAAGTATTAACTAAATTTGAATATAGATATATAACCTTCAATTAATATTACAACTGAAAAAGTTTACATTGTCTTGTAGTACAGACAATGAAGAGAATTGAAAGAATTTATCCATTTCAAATAAGTTTTTCCTCAGAGTTTTTTAATCAAGGTTAAGACAATTAGGGGAGTGTTGTAAATCAGAATGTAACTCTTGAAATTACGTTAGTTCAGTCCTTCTATAAATGTTTTATTGTCTATTATTGGTCTAGTAACACAAAGAAATATGATAATGTCGTACATTTGTATAAGTTTCCTCGTCGAATCTAGCGCGAGCTAGAACCTTCTCCTTCTCCTCAGCAGGGATAAAATTCTCGATGATGAGATACTTCAGCTTCAACTCCTTCAACAGTTCCTCCTGGGTCAGCTCAAGGTCACGTCGGTCACGGTTATACTCCTCGGTCACATCAACAATATCCTGAACAAAACACCGGTCACGGTTTTATTCTTTGGTCACTATAACAATATTCTTAAAGGGAGTGACCGGCATAATATTGTGGTTGAACATATCATATCCAAGATCTATAATTACTAAGTTTGAGTGCAAAGTCGATGTTCAAAATTGTGAATTTGGGTGGGTACGTTTTCAGAATCGGTTTTCTTTAAATTATTAAATAACGACGACGAAAAATAAAGTAAAAATTATACAGTAAACTAATTAGATGTTTAGGAACATATTTCTCAAAAGAAATTTTTCAATAAATCAATGTTAGAATCAATTATTTCGTTTTCATCATTATATTGAATTTCTTATTTTCTATGATTTTGTTCGCAGATTTCTACAAATTCTTCAAATGTCGTCTTTTCAATAAAAATTCCAGAAAATCTGCAGAAAATCTTTGTAAATAATGAGAGATTATAAAAACATATATTGAATTAGAAAATAAGAGTTAATTTTTATTTTCTCAACCTGTACATAAACAGGTTAGTTATTTACAATATCCTTGAAAAACACATCGGTCACGCAGGGAGAAATAATGAGGTTATTTAAATGATACACCCCCCCCTTCCTCAATATTTTTTCTTAATACGTTGAACATAGCTTGGTTTCTTTTTTTTAATTTCATGGGAAAACTACAAAAAAAGGGTACTGAATGAAAAAAAATCGACCTACATCAAGCTTTCCCCGTCTATATTAAAATCTTATTACAAAAAATAACTTTTTTCCTCTTTAAATCATAAATTATTCCCAAATCAGCTAGAAAAAAATGTTCCAACGTAGTTAGGGAAAATATTGATTTATAAAACATCAAAACCCCTGCGCACAGACCTGCTTTGTTGTCTGTAGTTTAGAGAACAGTTTACGAAGTTTCCTGGTTTTAATCTCCACCTCCTGCTGGAGACTGGAGTAGGTTTTCTCTAGTTCAACTCCCTTCTCCTCCTGCTCTTCCAACCTTCGTGCAACCTCAACCTCGGTTTTCCGTCTTAAAATAAACAATTGAAATGAATAAAAAATAAATATCTTCTTTTTTGATGCAGATTTGGCTACATCCTGTAAAAATTGATCCGGATTCAGCCTATTAAGATACGGATACCATCCATTATTTTGATCCAAATCCGGATACGTGTTGAGACCAAATGGATCTGGATCTAGTTTATGATTCAGTTTCATAAAGATTGTACCGTTTATATATTACTCTAAAAAAAGTAAAAAAAAAATGTTTTTATTTATATGAATAAAAATCAACCTTGCTGCAACTTCAGCTCGTCTCTGCTCTAGTGCTCGCTGCTGCTCGTTGGTATGATCAACAATAGTCTTCCCGTCTCCGGTCAGTAGTTTACTCTCCATGGCGGCAATCTTAGCCGCCAATTTTTCTTTCTCCGCCCGCTCACGGCTCAACATCGCCTCCTTCCGCCTCATTTCCTCGAGGATTTTATTCTTTTCCTCCGCCAGCATTGATGTGTCGTTTTCTAGGAGTTCCTTCTCCGTTGCCAGTCTCTCCGCCGTTTCTTTCAGAGAAATTTCTTCATCATCCGCCCCCTCCGCCTCGCCGTCCTCCTCATATTCATCCTCATAAACAGACTCTCCAGAATCTTCGACAGATTTAGGTTCATCTTCATTTTCATTCTCTTCCCTGGTTTCCTTCTTCTCTTTCGGAACCTTCTTCTTCTTCTTCACTCTCTTCTTTTTACTCTTCTCTCCGCCTTTTTCATTAATTTGAGCTTTAAGGCGCGCAATTTCTTGCTGAAATTCACGGAGTAAGGCGTCTTTAGGGTCTTCGTTAACTCTAGGCTTGTTCTTAATATTCTTTGCTCTATTAGCGTATCTGAGAGTGGTGGCAGTTTCCTCGTAATTATAACTGGCAGGACCAAAATTGGCAACCATCACGGTTTTGGCATTTCCTCCTAAGTTTCAAATTATAAAAATAGAAAAAAAATAAAAACTAAGAAATATTTTTGCTGTATTAATTTCTACGAATTTTATACAAACTTTTATATTTTGACTTTAAAAAATCCAAATACTAAAAACAAAAATTCATTTGAAACCTCCCTAAACTGTCTTGAAGCAATCTTGTAAGTTTGCTATCTCTGTATGGAATATATGTCGACTTTCCATCTATCAAAGCTGATATTACATTGCCCAGAGCCGACAAACTAAGGTTGATTTTAGTCGCTTCTTTAAACCTGTCTCCCTGAGCTCCTGTCTTCGACTGTCGTTCGCTTCCCGCCAAATCCACGAGATTGAGTTTTCCGACTCGAATATGCGAATTTCCTTCATCGTCCAGTTGGCTGCATTCGATCGTGATGATGAAGATGGCGTGACTTCTGGACGAATGTTCGTTCATGTTTGTCGGACCGACGGACCGGTTTTGATTACCGACGGACATCACATGCTCTATTTCTGAGACTGACTTACAGACGAATGATGAGAGATCCTTGACATAAACCCCGGTATCCGGCCGTTCCTTCAGCGGAAGCTGCTTTCCTTGATTCTTCGAAAGAAGGTCTCGAATCTCCTCTTGATAAATTTCGAGGTAGGAGGCACGAACCAGATACTGCTGGTTTGCGGATTTCGAAATATGGCTAAATATATGCTCGAAGGAGTTAGGAATAACGCCTCTGTTATTAGGTTCGGATCGGATACCCTCCATGGTGTATGTTTTACCCGTGCCAGTTTGACCGTACGCAAATATAGTCCCATTAAAGCCGTCAAGAACTGCGTCAACCAAGGGTGCGAATGATTCTGCGTACAAATCATACTGCTTGGAGTTGCAGTCGTACACGGCGTCGAAGGTGAAGGTTTTAATGGGATCCGTTGGACCTAGTTTAGGGTTTCTGAGCTCGATCAGTCCTCGGTCTGGGTAGATTTGAACACAGCTCTCGTGCCCAGCGTCAATCTCTTTCTCGTTTAATGGGCGACATCTAACAACAACCTAAATATACGGAACAATTTAAATATTTTATTATGAAGCATTTATTCAATTCAATCGATTAGTTTTTTTTTTATTTTTATCGATATTTCAAAAGATATAAAAGTGTCAGCTCAAAAAAAAATGAGGGGGGTGAAAAGTGAAAGAAAACCAGAATTAAGAACAAGTTAATAAATAAAATAAATAATAATATAAGTATCACAATTGGATGACTAGATAAATAAATAAATGAGATCAGGTGCAGGAATTTGTACTAAAAAAAGCACTTTATAGTGATCAAAAAGATTGTGATTCTAGAGCACGGATGGATCCTGTCAAGGAAATAATAGAAGTATACTTGACTAAGAGAAAAAAAATACCTTGACTGATTCTAGAGCACGGATGTATCCTGTCTAGGAATCAATAGAACTATACTTGTCTAAGAGAAAAAAAATACCTTGATTCTTGAGGACGTATGGATCCTGTCAAGGAATCAATAAAACTATACTTGACTAAGAGAATTAAATACCTTGACTGATTCTAGAGCACGGATGGATCCTGTCAAGGAATCAATAGTATATTTGACTAAGATAAAAAATACCTTGACTGATTCTAGAGCACGAATGGATCCTGTCAAGGAAATAATAGAAGTATACTTGACTAAGAGAAAAAAATACCTTGACTGATTCTAGAGGACGGATAGATCCTGTCAAGGAATTAATAGAACTACTTAGACCTGCGGGAGCTTTCATTCTTCACAAATTCATCTGAAAATAATATTGTTTTATTTTAAATAAAATTCCTTAACAACTGGATCATATCTTCTTTAATAGATTGTGAGTTCAGTCCTAGTATTAGATTTTTGGACAGGATAATAGCCCAAGCATTACGTCTAGGTCAGGTTAGGGGTCGGCCACCGTGGTTATGACAGGTTGGGGGACAGTGTCAAATTATGCTCAAGCGTTACATAAAAGATTTATGTACAAAAACGATAGGAGGGGGGTTTAAAAAACCTGTACCACGGTAATTTTCTAAAGACCGATTTTTTACCCCCCCCCCCCCTCCTATCAAATTTGTACATGTTTTATTATAGATTCTTAGGTAGTTTTAAAAAGACGCACATTGACAAATTTGATCGTGTGGCCTCAGCGCTCGGCCCCTAGCCGCAGCGCTCGGCCCATAAAGTGTCCTACCTTAACCAAACCCTGAATTATAAATACAAAAATAAATATTTTTTAGTTGAAAATAGTGGAAGTCTAGGTCATGTACAAAATTAATGGGTCTGTCTATGGAGCCGAGCGCTGCGGCTAGGACAGGTTAGGGGGACGGGCGCTGCGGCCACATGACCAATTATATCCATGTGTTACATATGAAATCCATGTACAAACTTGTTCTCTAGGAAATAAAAAATTATTATTAAGAGGGGGCGCAGGGCCAAAATTCGTAAACTAGGACGGACCCAAATTGTTAAATTCATAACCCATAACAATTAGCATAACTGGGAATTTAAAAAAATAGTTTTAAATTTATTTTATTTATTATTCAAAAAAGATATTTATTATTTACTTATAACTTAAGTGTCCAAAAATAAAGTTAAAAATAATTATACAATGAAACTTATAAAATGATTGATAATGTTGCGTGCGCGTACAATGAACACCATAACAAATAATCGAAATAATTTATGAAAATTGAACTCAGTACCAGTATTTCATTTTCATATTCAAAAAATTCGATTCACATCAAATACTCTAATTTTTCTTTTCTTTGTTGAAGTTTGTAAATGTCCGAATTTGAAAGAAATTGAACGTAAATATGCGAACAGCTGACTTCTGGAAGACTCAAAATTATTGGGGGTCCAAAAGTTTATGTAGATATAATTTTAATAAATAAATGTTTTTGTTATTATCATATAATTATTTTAATAAATAAGACTTTCAAAAGATTTTTTAAAAATTGCTAAATTAATTCATAATTTTTTATTCTACAAAATTATATCACCCCATTTTCCAAACCGGTTTTCAATCACAGAAACAAAAGATGAAAATTTAAAAAAACAATAAAAATATTATTAAGTACAGCACACCACACTTTTAATTTTTACGGTATTACATCCTAAGGCCTGCCGCTAGGGTTCCCCACAAGAGAGGGGGAAGGGCGTCATGGCTGCCAGCCCCAAGCCATAGAAAATATAGAATATATATTAGAGGGGAACAATCTCTCCGACTCCGTATGAATTTTTTCAGTCCCTTTCAAAGGCATGGGCCGTAGGGAGACTTTCTGGGGAGGGCGTCGCGGACTTGAATTTTCCCGAATGCCGCGTGTCATTATTATAATTCCAAGAGAGAGACAGAGGGGGGTTGGATTTTGTAGATCCACATTAAATAATTTTCTTTGAATGCCTGCGTAGAATCTGACAGCTGGTGGGGTGGGGGAGAGGAGAAGGAACAGCTGGTGTCCGGTGGGGAGAGGGCGTTGATACGAGTGTTAGTTTATATCATTTTTAGGGCAAAATAGATACGTTTTTCACTTTTTAAGTTTTAATTATATTTTCTTGGCACAACTTTTTTACAATAACAGGTGGTGAGAGGGCGTTGATACGAGTGTTAGTTTTTATCATTTTTATGGCAAAATAGATACGTTTTTCACTTTTTAAGTTTTAAGTATTAGTTTCTTCAACTTCTTTAATAACAGCTGGTGTCCGGTGGGGAGAAGGCGTTGATACGAGTGTTAGTTTTTATCAATTTTAGGGCAAAATAGATACGTTTTTTACTTTTTAAGTTTTAATTATATTTTTTTCAACTTTTTTACAACAACAGGTGGTGAGAGGGCGTTGATACGAGTGTTAGTTTTTATCATTTTTATGGCAAAATAGATAAGTTTTTCACTTTTTAAGTTTTAAGTATTAGTTTCTTCAACTTTTTTACAATAACAGCTGGTGTCCGGTGGGGAGAGGGCGTTGATACGAGTGTTAGTTTTTATCATGGGGGCAATTCAGAAAGTACCAGAACAGACCCATTTCACTATAATAGTGTCTTACTTATTACTTTGCAATAACGTCAAATGCACATAAGCATTTCTGTAGTGTCGTCTTTCTATTCCATTGTTTTCTGGTTCTCACTCTATGACCAATCCCAACATATATACATATACAACATACAACATACAGCAGACAGTGTACAAAGTGTACATAATCTGTCTATTACAGAGCAGATTGGATTATCTAAGCAGATTCTATGCGGGCTGGTCTACCTGTCTGACCGGAAGTTTGTACACCGTGACCTCGCCACCAGAAATTGTCTGCTAAACAACAATGTTGTCAAGATTGCAGACTTTGGACTCTCACAGAAAATGTTTTTACAGGTTCTTTATACATCTCCTTATTCATTCTTTCATTCATCTATTCATCCTTTTATGCATTCATTCATTCTTTCGCTAATTTTTTTATCCTTTTTCATCCGTTCACTCTTTTTATTAATCTCTTCCTTAATTAATTCATTAATTGATTCATCCTTTAATATTTTGTTTATCTAGCCTATAAATCCTTCATTCATTCACACTTTTCATAGTTCTATCAAGGATTACTATCGAGAAGCAATGATGCTATTTCTATCATTGAAGCATCATTCATTTGTTACTTATTCAATAAATTAATTCAGTATTTTATAAATTTGTTTTTTCATTCATTCATTCCCCATTATATTTGCTGACTCTAGGATTACTATCGAGGGAAAGTTATCTTATTCCTATCTTGAAATCATGTATTCATCCTTTCATTCATTCATTTATTCATTCATCCTTTCAATCATTCATTTATTCATTCATCCTTTCAATCATTCATTTATTCATTCATCCTTTCAATTTTGGTTTCCTGTTTATATTTGATTTGTCTATCTAGGATTACTATAGAGGGGAGGATAGTGATGCTATCCCTATCCGTTGGATGCCTTTGGAGTCTATTCTACACAACAAGTATACTGTAGAGACAGATATCTGGGCCTTCGGGGTCTTACTCTGGGAGATATTTAGCTTTGCTCTTCAACCTTACTATGGACTAACCAACGAACAGGTTTGCTCTTGACCCTTACTATGGACTTACCATTGAACAGATTTACTCTAAACCTTTACTATGGACTAACCAATGAACAGGTTTTCTCTTGACCCTTACTATGGACTAATCAATGAAAAGGTTTGCTCTTCAACCTAACTATGGACTAACCAATGAACAGGATTTCTCTTCAACCTTTACTATGGACTTTGCAATGAACAGGTTTGCTCTTTCCCTTACTATGGACGAACCAGTGAAAAGATTTGCTCTTCAACCTTACTATGGACTAACCAATGAACAGGTTTGCTCTATACCTTACTATGGACAAACAGAACAGGTTTGCTCTAAACCTTACTATGGACTTACCAATAAATAGGTTTGCTCTAAACCTTTACTAAGGACTAACCAATGAACAGGTGTGCTTAAGACCATACTATGGGCAAACTAATTAACAGGTGTGCTCTAGACCTAACCATGGACTAAGCAATGGACAGGTTTGCTCTAGACCTTATACTATTAACGTACTGACCAATGAACACTGAACAGGTTTTCTCTAGACCAATTACTATGGACATACCTATGAACAGAGGCCGAATTTAAAGAATTTAAGCCACGGTTTAAATTTAAGCCGCCGCTCAAATATGGTTGGTTTCACTTAAATTTGTATTAAATTTTTCAAGATTTAAGCCGGCGGTCAATTAAAACCGGTTTTTGGGGGATATAAGACGTGGCTTAGATTTATTAAAGTCGGACACAGGTTTGCTCTAGACCTTACTATGGACTAACCTATGAACAGGTGTGCTCTAGACCTTACTATGGACTAATCAATGAACAGGTTTGCTTTAGACCTTACTATGGACTAACCTATGAACAGGTTTGCTCTAGACCTTACTATGGACTAATCAATGAACAGGTTTGCTCTCGACCTTACTATGGACTAATAAAAGGCCAGGTTTGTTCTGGTAAAGTTTAAATTAATATAATATATATGTTTCAGGTTGTTCAATACTTGAAGGATGGGAACCTACTGGAGTGTCCTGAGAATACTCCGAAATCAATCTACAAGCTGATGAAGTTGTGCTGGAGTTCAAAACCTATAAATCGTCCTAGTTTCCGAACCTTACTCCGGGACCTGGAAACTATTGAGGCGGAGATACAACTCATTCAGAAGCATTTACACTCACAGAGAAGCACTCCGCAATCTCCTAAAGCATTTGTTTAAAAGAGAAGAAATTGAGACTATATAATAGGCAGGAGTAAGAACGTACTGAAGATAGTACAGGACGTATAGAAAAATGAGAGGACACATAGATAAATGAGGCAGCAATTGAACAGATAAAGGGGTTAGAAGCACAGAGGTGGTAGGAAGCACATATAAAGGAGGTAAGACGCACTGATAAAGAAGGTATGACACTCAAATAAAGGAGGTAGGACGCACAGATATAGGAGATAGGACGCACAAATTAAGGAGGTATGACGCACAGATAAATGATGTAGGACAAACAGATACAAAAGGTAGGACGAACAGATAAAGAACGTAGGACGCACAAATCAAGGAGGTATGACGCACAGATAAAGGATGTAGGACAAACAGACACAGAAGGTATGACGCACAGATAAAGAGGGTAGGAAGCACAGACAAAGGAGGTGGGACGCACATATAAAGAAGGTAAGACATAAAAAGGATGTAGGAAATACAGATACAGAAGGTTGGACGCACATATCAAGGAGGTAGGACGCGCAGATAAAAGAGGTAGGACGTGCAGATAAAGGAGGAAGGACGCACGGATAAAAGAGGTAGGACGCACAGATAAAAGAGGCAAGACGCATAGATAAAGAAGGTTGGACACTCAAATCAAAGGAGGTAGGACGCACAAATCAAGGAGGTAGGACGCGCAGATAAAGGAGGTATGACGCAAATTGAAAGCAGGTAGGACGCAAATATGAAGCAGATAGGACGCATAATAAAGTTAGGTTGGTGAAGAGTGAAAGTTGGGTCGGACCGAACACTAATGATAATAGATTTATGAGAGAGAGAGGGAGAGGGTAAATATTGGAGGAATAAGAGGGTGTAGGGGGGGAATATTGATATTGACAAAAAAACAAATGATAGTGTGATAATGTATACAATGTACATAATTTACATACTTTACATACTCTGCAATGTAAACAAACTATAGACAAACTGTACATATTTTTAAACAGGAACATTGTTGAAAACAAAATCAGAAGCCATTTTTCTACTTTATTTGCCTCCTGCTAGCTTGGGAACCCAGCTTTGCAAGGAAGCGAAGTTTTCCCTGTAAAAGTCAAACTTATAATTTAAGAGCTTTAAACAAAACTAAACATTTGCGTAGTTCTACCGATTTCCTAAATCAATATTTAAAGCAAGTGAGTTAAGATTGGACAAACAAACAGAGATTACTACTTCTTTATACAATGAGAACCAGAAACTCCGAAACAGGCAGACTCAAGTAAGGAGCTAAACACTAAATGGATCTGTATATATAAATATATATATATTATATACGCAAATGTCCTTTAGCTTCCAAATGCAATTAATTATGTCTTTGTTGAGAGCAGAGCAAAATTGTGTGAAAAAATGGCGTTCAGGTTACGCCTACTTGTGTTTATTAATTATTAAAATAAATTATTTAATAAAAAAATCGGGTTCTGATTACCACACTTGATTGTAGTGTGTCTTGGAAAATTCTAACGTTTGATTACAAGTTAAAGTTACGTTTTAAGTTTGTCGACATATTTTTCATACGCTTTTAATATACGTTTTTAATATACGTTTTTATCGTTTTGTCTTTTAGGCGACAGAAACTTCATTCTAAATTTTTGTGTGATAAAATAATTCAGAATCTTAGGTTTTTATCAAAACCGTAATTGTTTTAATTTTTGCTATCTGTAATTAGATTTAATGTTTATGTGCAATGTACATAGATTATTGCTGTACTCGTGTGGTGTATATTGTACATGTACTCATTTCCTTTTCGATGTACTTAACTAAAGTGATATACACTAGTAAAATTATAGTGGATTTGTACCAAAGATAGATAATAAATAGAAATATGATATTTTTTTAGTAATTTGTATTGTGAAGTGAGAGACCATGTCGGATATCATACAGTTTTATACTTATTTGGCACATATGTTTTAATTTTTTTTTTAATTTATTTATAAAAAATGTAAAAAAAAAGTTTTTCTTTCAGCTGGTTTGTTAACCTTTTATTAGATTTTAATTCTCGAATCACAAATTAATTGTTCATTGATTCAATTGATGTCGACATTAATTATTTTTTTAAATCCACCAATTTAAACCGAAAAATCGACGATTTTTTCTTTGCAGAAAACGATTAAAAATGGCGACTTAGAAAATACCCCTTTAAAATTTAAACTTGATACCAGAAAAGGATTGTCACTAGGAAAGGGATTGTTACTAGAGAAGGATTGTTACTAGGAAAAGGATTGTTACTAGGAAAGGGATTTTACTAAGAAAAGACTTGTTACTAGGAAAGTGGGTTTTACTAGGAAAAGTATTGTTACTAGAAAAGTGGGTGTTACTAGGAAAAGGATTGTTACTAGAAAAGGATTGTTACAAGGAAAGGGATTGTTACTAGGAAAAGGATTGTTACTAGGATAAGGATTGTTACTAGGAAAGGAATTGTTACTAAGAAAAGAATTGTTACTAGGAAAGTGGGTTTTACTAGGAAAAGTTTATGAATGATCAAAATTTTAAAAATTGTATTTAAAAATTTTTTATTTTTGTAAAATTTTGAAAATGCGCGAAAAAATTTCATGAAATTTGTAAACTTTTTTGTTTTTGTTTTATTCTGTACAAAGAGAAGATGCTCACAAATAAAGCCACAATTAAAAGTTTAAATAGATGATGGGCGCAAAGTACTCTAAATATGTATATAAACACTAAACAGGGTTACCCAATAAGGACTATAAAGACGGCCTATTAATCTGTAATTCCGGCAAACTGAATTTTTATTTGTTCTTCGGACTGATAAACGTATTAAATGATTTGGCAAAGAATGTATAAAGTATGAAGTTGCATGGAGAAAAAAAAGACGAAGTACAATTCGTAAAGACATCTCGGAAGTCTCATTCTTTTTGGGTAACTCTGTATATAAAATAATGACTAAGTAATAAGTAAAAAGCAACGGTCCCATATGACAACGGCATCTGTAGAATTTTTATTCAAAGTTGAAAAGAACTGAGAATATTGAGAATATTGTTGTAACATAAGTCAAGACATTGAAAAATTCTTTCAAATTTTTCAATAAAATGTTTATAAAGTGCTTTATATGAAAATCTTATAACAAGCTTGAGGACATAAACATGTTTTGATCTTAAAAACAACATTCGAGGGAGGGACAGTAAAAGATAGAGGGAAGAAGAGAAGGCAAAGAAGGTGTATGAGGGAAATAATGGAGGGAGGTGGAGGTGAGGAAGCGGGTGACGGAGGGAAAAGGAGGTCTTAGAGGCAGAAAGAGGTGCATGGAGGTGCATGGAGGGAGAAGGGGATGAGGGAGAGTAAAAGACTGGAGTAGAGGGAGAAGGAAAAAGAAGAGAAGAGGAAATGAGGAAGGGAGGTGTGAATGAGGGTAATATGGAAGGGAGATAGAGTTGAGGATAAAGGAGGTCTTGGAGGCAGAAGGAGATGAGGGAGGGAGAAGGAGGAAATTTGGTATTAGAAGGGGAGGCAAGAAGGAGATCAGGCAGGATGAAGATTAGGGAGGAATGATTAGGAAGGGAGAAAGAAAAAGAAAGGGAAGGGCCGTGAGGTTATAAGAAAAAGAGTAGATTCCTAAGGAGGTTATAAGGAAGAGGGTAGGGTCCTAAAGAGGTTATAAGGTAAAGGTAGAGGGTAGGGTCCTAGGGAGGTTATAAGGAAGAGGGTATAGGGTCCTAGGGAGGTTATAAGAAAAAGATTAGAGTCCTAGGGAGGTTATAAGGAAGAGGGTAGGGTCCTAGGGAGGTTATAAGGAAGAGGGTAGAGTCCTAGGGAGGTTATAAGGATGAGGTTAGGGTCCTAAGGACGTTATAAGGAAGAGGGGGGGGGGGGGGTTGGAGTTGGTGCATGCTTGTTAGATTTAAGTATGGTACAAGTAAAAAATTGTTTTTACAGAAAAGATATATTTTTCTGATCATTTAGGACAGAAACAATACTTTTTACCTAAAAACTTCAATTTATTCTCAAGGAAATATTGTTATCTAAAAATTACTACCAACTTACTCAATATATATAAAAATTTCATTTAAACAAGCTTTATGTTGAAAAACTTAAAATCTTGAATTTATCCTTTAAACATTTCTCTTTTTTTAAACTTTTTGCTGCGAGATATGAAATTTTTTAATTAAATGCATTTTAAAGGTCAAAAGTAGCAAGCTTCCATTCGTTTTGATTTTTTTTCACTTACAAATGTGTAACATGCTTATTAGCATATTAGCAACTCCCCTCCTTCCACGTATTATAATTATTTTTTTTTACTTTGTTAAAAGAACTTGAAACTGTAGGGAAGTGATAAGGTTGTGGCCAAAACAAAGGAATGACCGAATGATTAGGAAATAAAAATTTTTAAAAACGGAAAAAATCTTTCCAGTTTAAGCGTTTTTTGTTGATTAAATTAAAAAAATTGCGGTATTTTTATAAATTTATTTTGACAATTGTACTTCAGAATCATCAGTGAGTCTCATTAAACTTAAAAATTCAAATACCGTAATCAATCAAAACTGCGTCCAGGAAAAGTTTAAAAAGTTAAAAATGTTTTTAATGCAGGTCCTATTCTAAAGGCACAGTTGTTGTCGCTAAGGAACAAGATTCTGACGATGAACGGATAGACAAGGAATAACCCTCAAATCAAAATCGATAATGCAGAAAACTCTTTATTTCCTAAAAAAAAATGAAATGAATAATGATAAATGATTATTACAGTGGTTTACAAATTTATAATGAAAAGATTCTTACGATCTATTTGCTTATTTGTGGGTTAACAGTCGAAAAGTCCGAAGACGCTTTTTATACATTAAAACTTCTGAAAAGATTAACAATTAAATGTTGATGAAAGTCACTAATTCTTTAAATGAAAATATTCTTGTTTAACTTTGAAATGGTTCACAATTAATAAACGTTTATACTCCGTTGTCGGAGAACAAAGAAGAAAAGCGGGCTGAAATTGTTTGGTTTGGTTTCTCGTCTCCGAGAGGAGCTTTTAAGTTGAAGACGACATTACATAGAGGGGGGGGGTCTTAATGTTAATGGTTGACAACAGTCTTTCTGAAGAACATACTATCCTTGGGTTTTAAAGTATTAAGGTACTAAGCTGTATTAAGCTGTAATCTGTAAGAGTTTCGTCTGCTATGTTCACATTTTGTTTGTTTATGTTTTGACTGCATACGGTTGTACTTAGTAAAACAAGAAAATTGCAGTATACAAACAGAGTAAACTTGTCCGTCTTCACTGTTCATCTTGCGGAGACATTATAAACACATCTTTACACATCTTTTCATAAAATAAAATCTAGCAGACATAATAATATTGTGACTTTTGAAATTAGGTATTACAATGCTAATTCATAACAAAGACGATATCCAATTCGTCACTGAATTCCTATGTTTTTTTGGGACACCCTGTTTTTAAAGTTGAAAAATTGAAAAGGGAGATTTACATTACCAGACGCTGCTACATTTTCGGCGGTAAAAGGAAGAATGATTCACATTGATTAATGATTTTGTAATCAAATTCAGATTCAATCAGAGCAATAAATCTGAGTGAGCTACATTATCTCATTCCTCCCCTGTTAATGATGGTATTCAGGATCTTACCAATTGAATTTCTTTCTTTACAATCCTCCGTTTATTTAGATTCGATCAAGGTATGTTTACTAAAGGCAGGAAAGACTCGATTTGCCTTAACTCGTCATATTTTAATATTCCAGGTCGTCCTTACTATCTCATTCTTTGCAAGTAACCCTGAATATTTGTAAGTTTATGATGTCTCTACTCTCTGGACAGAAACAATTTATCAGATAAACAATTCCGGTCTTTTCTCTCCAACCTTGATCTCGATCTTTCGATCAATCAATATGATTTCCTCCATTTCTTATTTACTTACTGCAAACCCAGCGTTGCTTAGGGTACTCATACTCCCACCCGCGCTTATTCTTAAATTGAGATTTTAGCTATTTTTTTCCTATAAAATTTGACCCACTCAACTTAGAATCTCAAAAACCAAGCTGAGAACATTCGGTCTAGGGGTTTACGAGTTTTGATCATGGCATACAAACAAACAAAAAGATGTAGATACATTATACAGAGATACCCATAAAAGATGAGACGTTAAAGACGATCTGAAACTCTTTAAATATATCGACCTGAGCTGGGAACTTTAGAATGGTGGATATCAAGATCAATGCTTGATCCTCTCTTTTTCTTAATCTTAAGACTAGCCTAATTTTTAAAAAGAGTGACTTAAGCAAGAAATAAGTGTCCACAGTGGATATTTGGATTAAGCAGTCGGATTAAAGGTATCCCCCCTTCTAAAGATCCCAGCTCAGAAGATTTAATTAGTTTTCTGCCTTAAATAGTAAATATTGTAACGGCAGTTATTGGTAATTAAAGTCCAAATATTGAGCAGTCAAACAATGGGGGTTTCCAGATACTACAACTTCTAAACATACAAGAACGATCAGATAATCCACATTCAACATACTTTCATGAAAATACCAAATTGTCTAAATACTAAATAATTAAATTTCTTTCGCAATTTTATTTAATCATCAAGAGATTACAATTTGGTTGGTAGAAAGCTTGGCAGTGAACGAATTTATAAAACAAACAATTTAGAAGTCGGAATAAAAATACGAAAATTAAAACGAATTTATACTATCTAGACCGTGAAATACAGGGCTACAGATCAACCCTCACGGCTCAGTCGAAAATATTCTCTGGTTTCGACAACTTTTTATATTTACATATTTGAGATCTTGAAGCTTTTAAAAACAATTACAAAATTTTATAAATTGAACTTGATCAAATAAATAAAACAATGAAAACATCTTGAAGAAAGAAAGAAGAAGTTCAAAGGTTGGATAAAATATCAATCTGTAGAGTCGAGGTAGCTTGATAAGGTTCGGAAGTAGAGCAGTACTGTCAAGGTTTAACTTAAGGTTTAGTAAAAACATATGATGTCAGGGATGGGGGGGGGGGGCGGAAAATAAAATCTGTGCCCTTTTGAGGGACAAACAAAGTTAAAACATTTTGCTATTTTGTTAACAGGTTGAAAGGTAAAATTAGTTAATGTTTCTATTTATATGCAACATCCTTTTCCAACTACATAAATCCAACTTTTCTAAAGGGGATTACAAGTTGAGCATTTCAAATTTTAAACAATAGTTGAACTTTTGCTAATGCCAATCGCAATTTCAAAAATAACAATTGTGTGAGCTGGTACATCCTCCCAAGGGTGTATAAAAAAATCTATTTGGAATTTTGATTACCGCTCATCAAATTCAAGGTAGAAAGTGCAACAGATTTTTTTCTTACAGGAAGCATTTAAACATAGTTCTACCCTGAATTTGATTAGTGGTAATAGAAATTCCTAATTTGTTGTTTTTTTGAGACACCCTAATCCTCCCCTGCCATCACTAAATGTGAAAGTCAACAATAAATTTATCACTGTTTGCAGAATACTTTCCTCAAAGTTAAACCTCGACAAACAGATAAAATCAAAACTAAAGTCGACGAAGTCTTGCTTTAGACTTCTTGCTAGTCACGACGGCCGCCGGTTTATGAAAGGGTTTGATAAACCGGCAGGTTGCTCCAGGATGCTCAGAGAACAGGCATCTCACACAGAACACTAGACCACATGACCTGGAGCTGCAGGTGGCACGGTCCTCCTCCTCCAACCCTCCACCAGGAGGTTCATGCTAAATATATACAATAAATGACTAAAAGCAAAACTAACAAAAAATTAGAAAAGAAAATGTCCAAGAAACTTTTTTAACTGTCAATTTCTTTTCACAAGAACAAATGTTTTTCAAATAGTTAATCGCCCCTTCTACCCCCACCCCAAAAAACGCCCATAACTTTTAAAAACTGCCCTTGCTATTTCATAGACGAACAATAGTATAAAATATTTATGCAAGGTGTTTTAGAGTGTTAACTAAACAGATATTTTATTATTTAACTAACTAGGCTTTTAGGCTTTATCTGTGAGCATCTTCTCTTTGTACAGTATATAAAAAAAGTTTGCGGATTTAATATTTTTTCGGGAATTTTCAAAATTAAAAAAAAATATAACACTAATTCTTGAAACTTTTGATCATTTATAAACCTTCCCTGGGGTCGCGTGAGGTCCCAGGCAAAAGGGGCCGATTTGTTCAGCCGTTTTGACGTTTATTTTGGATACAAACAAACGAACAAACAGACAGACAGAATTTATATATAGATTAAATTAAACTCCGAGTATTTCACAAATGTTATAACTTAAAAATTATGCATCGTATGTTAAATTATAATTTCTAAAATTTTTTCGTACCTTGGTTTGTGAGACAAGACTAGTGGAAGAGCAGTTGGGGCAGTGAATAAATTTAGGTAGAGGATCTTCTACAGGGTCCCCAACAGGAGGAGCAGAACCAGGGTTATTCAGCTCAGAGAACAATCTAAAGTTATAATTAGACAATTAGTTTAAGATACGGAAAATTAATTTTTTGGATTTTTTTTTGACCAAAACCCGGAAAATATATTGACTATATCACTTGCATGCGTTAGTAACGAAACAAACGTTTCTTTAGAAAAAAAATGTCCAGTAAAAACTAAATTTTATCTTTCCCTCCCCCTCGGCCGCGGCCCCCCTTCACAACAGAAAATACAAAAAAGTTTTATGATCTCTTAAACGTAATAAATGATTCAAACACAAAGTTGGAGCGTTTTGTAAAATCTCTACCTCTGAAAATTGAACTGACCTATTTCTGAACTTCTTGCTGGGAGATGTGACTAGGTTTAAACTCGTACTCTCAGTTCTGTTCCTCCGAGTTCCAGGAGATAGGTTTCTGTTCACCTCCTGCAATATTTTTCATCAATCAAAATAAATAAAAAAATCTGGTTGAAATTGTTATTATTTTTACAATAAAATCCAACTTTGAAAGGTCGTTTGAAAAAAACGTCTTCTAAATTTTGCCCGGGGTATATATGTTTAGTACTCCCCTCATTATAGAAAAATTAAAAATAAGACTTAAAACAAAAGTTTTCTTTCCACTTCAATGCTTTTCGCTTTTTTTTTACACAAAAATTACACAAATATTTATGCGGAAAGATTTTTTCTGATGAATAAATGTTTGGGGTTTAAACCATTCTTTAGATCTCCGGAGATCATGCCGAACCCGAGCCTCCAGGGTTCTCCGCCAGCAGCTGTTGACCAGCACTACTGCGGAGAGATCTGCGGCCGGGATATGTGTAAATATCAGCTCTAGTACATGCCAAAGGTCGCGGTCAGATAACAGCTGTATAATATCAAGCTTGTTGGCGCCCAGGTAGCATCCGGGTGGGGTCAGGTACTTACTGCTTTTTACAAATTCGGGGATTTTCTGTCTGGAGCAACGGTCAAGGCGGTTGAGGACGGTGAGCTGGCGGGGAGACCGACGGAGGACCGGAGCAGGAGGTTCGGCGGTATCATCCTTTTCACCGGTGGTATCATTCAGAAGGCTTCCGATACCTAATAGATAACATGATTTTGCTGCAATGGTTTTTATTTTTATTTTATAACTGATGAACTATTCTAGACTTTCTTTAGGAATCTAAAACATTTTCAATTAAATAATTTCATATGATTCTCGTTGTCAGGCAACGTTTCAATTTTTAAAAGTGCCCCATTTTCTCATTTAAATATTTTCTCTATGATGTCAATAACCACAAGGTAGTATTTTTTAAAGTCCATGACTTCGGGCAGTGGTAATGCAAGGTTTGTGCGCTTTGTTCAAACAAAAACCCAATTATACAATAATTATACAAATTTCAATTTTCTTTTTGTAAAGATTTAATATAAATTGTAACCTTTCTTACATAAAAACAACAATTTTATTAAATATAAACCAACAAACCTGAATCTGTATCCTGATTGGTATCTTCATGGGTTTCTACACGCTTCATAAACTCTTCTCCACTCAAAGGAGTAATCCCCTGAAAAATGTAATTAGAGACCGAATTTAAAGAATTTGAGTCGCGGTTTAAATTCAAGCCGCGGCTTAAATATGATTGGTTCCACTTAAAATTGTATAAAATTTTTAGATATTTAAGCGGGCGCTCAATTGAAACCGGTTTTTGGGGGATTTAAGACGCGGCTTAAATAAATTAAATTAGGACATAGGACTACAAACAGATCAACAGATACTGAATGATTAAATTCCTGACAATCCCCGAATCATATCATTTGAAAAAAATCAGCTGAGACTGAAAAGAAACGTTCAAATAACTAATCTATTTATTCAATAATTGCCATTTAATAAAATAAAACAGAACATTCATATATGTTGCCTTTAGCCAGCCAAACGACTGGACCAAATGAGTTGAATTTTATTGTGGACACTCATGGGTGGCCGGGGGGTGTTATACGCAAAAAAATTGATATTTTTTTTTGATTTTTTCCCCATCAAATTTTTTTCACGGGCAACGCCGGACCCTTTAGCTAGTTTTTATATAATTTACAACTATCTTAGTATCATGAATTTATCAATTGTATGTCAAATTCATAACGATACCATTTACCGCTTTGCATGCTTAGAATAAATGAGTTATAAATACCCAAGTCTTAAACTTAGCATGAAGATTTTTTATCAGATGTCTGCTATAAAAACGGAATAAGAGGTAAGAATTACTACACTTAACAAGCTAGAAAACAGACATTATTTCCCGCATTTTAAGGGTAACGTTGTGAATCTCTGAACGAGGGAGAATGATTGCGACCACAGTCAGGGGTGGGGTTGGAAAATAATATTTCAAGGGGACCCAGTCTAAACCTTTGTCTAAAGTAAAGGAAACAAAAAATGTAAATTGGAAATTAGCTTAAACGATTTTTCTCTAATCGATCTGAGAGAGTTGTACCTGCTTCTCTGGAGTGTGAGGACGTCCAATAGATCTGGAGATGTGAGATATCTCTACCCCGGATACTGGAGTAAGAATTTCCGCGGAATCCGGAGAATTAAAATCTAGATTTGAACCTGGACCAGAGATTTCAATGCTAGAGCCTTCACAATCAAATTCATTTAATGATTTTAACCTCGAAAAGGTGAAAATGCTAAAAAATCCTTTTAAAAAAATACTAAACTTCAAATATATTAAAATAAGCAATTATTTTAATTTAAATTAGCTCATGTCTCCATTATAGGGTCAAGAGGCTATAAATTTACAAAAATACTATCATTATTGTCTTTAAGTAATTAAGATTAAAAAATTAGGATATTCCAGTATAAATCTTTCTTAAATGAATTTTATTCCTGTAGTAGTGAGAGGTGTGCTCATAGCTTTAGCTGGGCCCAAAGCAGAATACATTTCTCCACCCCGTCCAGGTTGAAAAGAGCTACTCCGGGTCAAACCAGAGTCCTAGAAAAATGTAGAAAAAGTATAAAAAATGCTTACAAAATTAAGTCCAAGGCTGGTTTTTTTCGATTTTTGATGCTTGGGGCAAAAATAAAAATTGCACGTCAAAAGGAAAATTTCTTCTTATTTATTTTTTTACCCAAAATTCATTTAATTTTACGCGAAAAAATATTTATTTCCCCCAATTCAGCGAATAAAGCCCTGAAAAAATAACCTAACATCTATGGAACAAAGTGGCCAAAAACTACAAAAATGTTTACAACATGAATATCCATACTTTTTTATGTTAAAACAAAAAAATCCTTGAGTAGTGGTGTGCTGATCTATCTATGGTTCCTACCTTGAGCAGAGGTGTGCTGACCCATCTATGGTTCCTACCTTGAGTAGTGGTGTGCTGATCCATCTATGGTTCCTACCTTGAGTAGTGGTGTGCTGACCCATCTATGGTTCCTACCTTGAGTAGTGGTGTGCTGACCCATCTATGGTTCCCCCGAAGAAAATAATGTGAGGGTGAGTCTGTAACACATCTGGCGAGGGTCGGGGGTGAGAAAATATCAGGACTACAGGATCCTACGTAAATAATCATTCAATATAAACAGAAATAATTAATAAATACTCTACTTTTTAGTACGCTAATAAACAAATGTCTAATAATACAATGTCGAGGACAATTTAGCACTGGTAAAAATACCCTTAAATAATAAATACGAGTGTCAGGGGTTGAAGAATAATTGTAAGACATACAAAGAAAATTTATATCGTATACTAGGACAGACCCAAACTATGATTTATTAACGTTGTAGGATTTTACCAGGAAATAATTGATTGGAAGGGGTGGGGTCAGACATAGTTTAACAAAACTAACTTAAACCCAGATCCCAGGCTCGAAAATTAACAGGTTATTTACCTGGAGAAGACATGCAATCACTGTCTGAGAGAGACTTCAGACGAAATCTTTCCTTTGATCCGTATCCGTTACGATCCATACTGCACCCGCCGTTAGCTCCATTTACTCTTCCTAGTACTCCAGTTTTCGATCTAGCTCCCAGTTTGGTTCCTAGATCAGCTTCTTGTTCTACAACAGTGTCATCGAGTGCACTCAGAGCAGGCTCCGCTGTCGGCTTCAAAATCTCCGAGTCCATTTTAGTTAAAATTATTCATGGTCACAAAAATAAAACCTGAAACATCATTTGCATTCATAAAAGACTGAACACTTTCATTATTATGTATTGAATTAATAAAACATACAAGCAACAAATTTTTAGTTTCCACCGCAGCTATCTGCGCAGCGCATTTCTGAATTCTAAAATTTTGGCGGAAAGTTGAGCTTTGCTTCCAAGTTTTAAATTTAAATGACCCGCGGAGGAGGTAGAAGAATCAAAAACCGGTTTTTCTTGATAAACAGGGGTGCTACTTTACTTAAAAAGAAATAATATTTAAAATTTAATTGAAATTATCCATCAGATATTCGAGATAAAATATTTAAAAAATGTTATTAAAAAATATTGGCCCTGTGTTTTTACACTGACGACTTTAAAATAAAAATGTAAACATTGAACTTGAAGATTTTAAAAAGACTATATGGAGAAAAAAATATTAGATAATCGAGGCCATATAAGAACGCCGAGAGGGTTAAATAAGAAGGGAGGAGGCACAGGAGTTCTGGGGGGAAGGGGTGATCATAAATTCAGAAACATCTGGGGAATAAATTCAAGGGGAATTCTGCCCCCACTGCTTAAGAGCTGAGTGAAGTAAACATTTAAAGAGTCTGTAAATCATGACAGCACTTTTATAAAGTTTCCATTTTTATGTTTGTTCAATTCGTCCAGTTGCTTTTTGAATGCTCAATTGAACTCATGCCGCATGTTGCTCGGTCCCCTATCTGCAGCTAAGAAAAATTTTCGTAGCCTTACCTAGCCACACGCACATATTAGATATCATTAAGCAAATTTGTTAAATGTGGCTGCAGCGCTCGGCCCCCAAGCCGCAGTGCTCGACCCCCCTCTCAAGTCTGGCCGGCAGCCCCAGCGCGTGGCCCCCTGGCCTATTGGTACTGGCCGTAGCGCGTGGCCCCTTATAGTCATGTCCGAGCCACAGCACTCGGCCTAGAAAATGCATCTTAATTCCTAATTAACCCACCCATGGCTATCACTTTGTTAATGTGATAAATATGTAACTGCTCCAGCACTCGGCCCCTTATGCCCTGTGAGCGAGGGAAGGCAGGCGGCCATGAGCCACCACTATTTCCCCTTCCGTGCCACATATTAGCTTTTTTCTCTTCCGGCAGCCATGAGCCACCACTATTTCCTCTTCCGTACCACTACATTTGACTCTTCCGGGCAAAAGTACTTTTTTAAATTGTATATTTAGGGCCTTTAAAGTGTGATTTTAAAAAGTCCAGCAAAGTCTCGCAAAAAAAGCAAACTCAACCCATTTTTACAATTCTACTTAAGATTAATATTTTGTGTGTTGAATTTTTAAACATGTTTTACAATGAAATTTTTGACAAATTTGACTGAGACGTAATTCATCTTAAAATATCACAAAGTCTAATGATTGTTTAATTACTGACTCATTATACTAAATCCATCTTAAAATCACTCATTAACCAACTTTGTGATATTTCAAGATGCAATACTCAGTCAAATTTGTCAAAAATTTCAGTGCAAAGCAGTTTAAGAATTCAACACACAAAATATTAATCTTAAGTAGAATTGAAAAAATGGTTTGAGTTTGCTTTTTTGAGTGACGCGGCTGGATTTTTTAAAATCACACTTTAAAGGCCTTAAAAAACGACCAAAAATATACTATTACAGACTAAAAATTTAGTATGTTACCGCGGACATATGTATATTGTAAATAATTATCTCGTTACTCGTCAAATATTTAATTAATTTTAGAAAAAAAAATAAAAATGCGCTTCGCGCGTGATATTTATGTCTCTTCTTTATAAATTTGTTCATATTTTCAGAAATTTTGTACCTAAAAAATCTCGCCTAATATTGATATTAGTAAAATAACGAATGTGTAGTTATTTTATTAGTTTTTTATATATGTACTTTTTTTACATACTTTTCCTTTAAAAATCGTTAACGGCTTTACCACTTCCGATTTCTGAAAAAGAAGCCATTTCCACTAACGATTTCTGAAATAGCTATGTTGATCTATAGACGTTTTTAAATGATTCATGCACTCGTCTCCCATGTTAATTGGAAGCGGGTCACATTTAAATTTATACTGGTTTAAATTAATATTTCCGTTAATTTCGCAAACTTCTATTTGTTATCGAATTCGAATGAGATTTTAAAAACTCAGGAGAATACTCTTATTTGACAATAAAAATAACCCAGCTTTCGTCAATAAACTCTTAAAATTGCCGAACATACAATTAACTCAAATATCGATATTTGGTGTCATAAATATATTTGCTTGGTAACGTTTTACAAAGTTTGATAATCTTCATAATAAAATAAATATACAAGAACACAAGTGTACGGTTGTGCAAATTTTGATCACAAAACGACTAGTTTGGGTCAAATCACAGAACATACAGTATATTATATTATCCAATATACAGTAAGCTCCATAAAACTCTGGAATAGAAAAAAAGACTTTTAGACTTATGTTTAGGCCTTGATTTCCACAGAATGATGGTTGATCTTTTATTTATTTATTTATTTATGCCAATGAACATGAGACAACAATCGAGACCAATATTTGCGTTGTACACTTCATTAATGATTTAATGTAGTCTTCGAATTCTAGAGTTTTCTGGTTCTAAGTCCATGTTATGTCGCCTTCAAAGGAATTTAAAATGCTTTATTTCCAGAAAAAAAATTATTTTTTTTTCATTCAGAAAACTCGGTAGTCCTGAGATGGAATTTAAAGAATTTGAGCCGCGGTTTAAATCCGCCAAAACCCGGTTTAAATATAGCGCCGGCTTACATCTTGAAACATTTGATATTATTTTAAGTGAAACCAACCATATTTAAGCCGCGGCTTAAATTTAAACCGCCGCTCAAATTCTTTATATTCGGCCATTGAACTACGCAGCAGAAGTTCTTTCTCTTACAAAAATTGAAAACTTTTATCTCAAAACGAATAGTCTGGGTCAAATCACATAACATATACAATTTGTTTGAAATCACAGAATAGAAAGAGACAAGTGCTCAGGTGGACGGTTTTTGTGTAGATAAATATCACAGTGATGTGCAGGTTACAATAATAACATATCTTTGGTTTATATGAGAGCCAGGAACCTTATTAGCTGGTTTATAACAAAACATGATAAAAATATATTAAGAACAGTAAAAATAAAAATCATGGACTAAAGAATGAGATCAAAATGTTTTTAAATGATACTGACTGAGATTTATCAAACAACGGATGAAAAAGAGACTTAAACATTAAACTTGAATAAGAAAGGCTGCCGATCACTTTTGTGAGAAGGTTTATGCCGTCAAATAAATTTGAACAAACTGAAAAAAATAAATAATAATTGAGATCGACGTTTAAAAATGTGTTGTAATAAGAGTAAAATATGCTGATATAGGCATGGTTCAAATAAAAAGAGTCTTAATTAAAAAAAATCATAGTTCAGATTATTCACGAAACGAATTTATAAATGTAGAATTTAATAAATTTAGTTCAATGTAAAGTAATTTAGCTAGGCATAAGCTGTAGGACCTTAAATAATCTTTAAGTTTAGTGTGCGTTAAATAATATTTAAGTCATAGCCTGGGAACCCAGCTTTGCCTGGAAACTAAACTGAACCATCTCAGTCTAGAATTTCTAAAACCAAACAAAGAACCTTTCCGAGTTCCCCAACCAAAATTTGAGGCAAGTCGATCAAGTGGTTTAAGAGTTATGATCGGAGACACAGAGATTACTGCTTCATTAGTTTTATAAATAGATGCCTCGAGCCTTGACATCCTTGTTCTTTTACTTGATAGAGGTTGATATAGAACCTCTAGAGGAGAGTGTGGTGGAAGATGACCCGGAGAGAATACGTCCCATATCCTCCTCATCATCATTATCCTAAATATCCGATATTAAGTAATGATTTTATTATTTCCTGTTCAACATTACCCCGTTCCAAGCACAGGCCTACTCTTACTCCAATTTTCACTCTCACTCCCGCTCTCTCCCTCCCACTCACACTTTTTCATTCCCACTTTCAATTACACTCCCTCACTCTCGTTCTCACTCCCAATCTCACTCTCACAACTCCATCTCTGCGAAAGGTATGTAGTTACTAACAAAAACCTATTACAATGTTATTTATATATTATGACGTGCCTGCAACATCTACGGGTGACAGAAGTCCATCCCTCAAACAAATCCATTTTGTACAGCATGGTTACACCTGGATCGGGCTGTTATTTAAAGACGACATTTGCGTAATCCTTACTTTCATTACCTCATCTTGTTGCTGGGTTTCCTCTCTCTCGGATCCACCTCGAACTATCTGTCCAGGAGCAATAGACCTGACAAAATCAAACGTATATTTAAGTGCATGTGCAATGTGCATGCAGAGCTAAATGAAATTGCATTCAACACTTCAAGATAGAAAAAGATAAATCTTACTCATTGTTACTCAGATAAAAGGTTGATGAGTAACGTTGTGAATAGGAAATCTTACTCTGTGAATTCCTCTAAATGCATTAGCTATAGACCTGACACAGTTAAACATGATGATAAAGATCAAAGGGATTTTACACGTAATTTCATGTTTCCTTCCGACTAAAGAGGGACATGTTCGTGTCTCAACCTTTTCAACATTCGTCTGATCAATATGTCCAGCTAAAAAATCATTTCAAGTTGCATTGTGTTCCAGTGAAAGATACTTGCGGATTTATGCGGAGAGAATGAAGGAATTTGCAGAATTAAACACAATTTAAAGATTAATCCTGTTACTTACAAAAAGGATAGCGTTAAGAATAGAGTTAAATAGAAAATCTTTGAAAATGTTATTATATTAAATCTGATTAAAACAATAAAAATGTTAATATATTAAATCTGATTAAAATTATAAAAATGTTATTATATTAAATCTGACTAAAAAAGTAAAAATGTTACTATATTAACTCTGATTAAAACAATAAAAATGTTATTATATTAAATCTGATTAAAATAATAAAAATGTTATTATATTAAATCTGATTAAAATAGTAAAAATGTTATTATATTAAATCTGATTAAAATAGTAAAAATGTTATTATATTAAATCTGATTAAAACAATAAAAATGGTATTATATTAAATCTGATTAAAACAATAAAAATGTTATTATATTAAATCTGATTAAAATAATAAAAATGTTATTATATTAAATCTGATTAAAACAATGAAAATGTTATTATATTAAATCTGATTAAAACAATGAAAATGTTATTATATTAAATCTGATTAAAACAATAAAAATGTTATTATATTAAATCTGATTAAAACAATAAAAATGTTATTATATTAAATCTAAATAAAACAATAAAAATGTTATTACATTAAATCTGATTAAAACAATAAAAATGTTTACTTGATATCACTGACAGCAATAGTTTCTACACACATGGGACATACAACACCATCCTCAACCAGCTTCAACAACTCAGATCTAGAAACATAGACGTATATATCAAAACTATGAAGACGACTTTCGATTTCAATTTTGATTTCTAACAAGCTTTTAAGCAGCATGGATACACATAAACATGAAAAAATTAAAACTATTAAATACCAGCTTCTCGTTGTTTACTTCAAAAAAAGCTTTCAACAATCAAAATTTGAAGAAAAAAGTATATTATATTGATATAAATGCCGACAACTGTATAAACACCAATTTTCTTTTTGGCTTAATTCTACATTTGATGAGCAGTACAAACGTTCAGAGACAACTGAAAACTGGTTAAAAAAATTTATTTCCAATTTTTTTTTATCCTTTTCGTGTTTGGATAAATTCAAATTTAATTCAATGGGTCTTGTTCTTTAAATGATTCATTTTTATATTTTATATCAATAAATGATTACACATTATATTTGGGAACTTTATTGTTTTTTATTTATTTTTCATCATTATTATTGCTTAATTCGTACATATTATGATCAGAAAAAACTGGGCAATGAGTAAAATAATGTTATTTATGTAAACTTTTTTGTAATTTGCAATTTGCAACTCTTATCCTCCTGATGTATTATAAATTGAATTTAATGCACCTTGTTCTTTTAACTATTAATTGTTTATCAATAAAGTATCTGATGAAATGATTAAACAATACATCACCTTGTAGCTGGGAACTTGCAGAGTGGACAGGAACTCAGATCATTCTGGAGAATATGGAACCCTGTAGCTATACAGTAGGGTAGATTGTTCTTACATTGGGAACAGTACAGCTCACTTTCAGGAACATCATTGCTAAAATATGACATCTATTATAATCTTAAGGAACACTATGAATACAATAGCAAATACACTTAACGGAGAAAAAATAAGGACAAGTTTTGATAAAGTTAAAATAATTTGCATGCCGCAAAAAAACGGTTCAGGGAAAAAAGTTAATTTTTATTTCTTACGATTGCAGCAAAATAACTGAAGACATAAAAACAAAAGAACGAACTTAGAAATATTACGAAAAACAATTAAAAGAGGGGTCATGGAGAATTATGGGAGAGGGCTGTCATAATAATAATAATAATAATCGCTGTCAAACCTTCAATCCCGGTTGTAGGCTTGAGCTCCCTCCGTTTGAGTTCCAATGAATCAACCCAATTATGAGCTGGGTGTAAATTCAGAGGTGGGAGACAAGTATTTCTGGGAAAGGTATTTATTTACGTCCAAATTTTTCTTTTCATTCTTCCACATATTTATTTTTCATCCCTCTATTTATTTAATTAAGACCTTTCTACCTGTATTTTTCATCAATATCCTTCCTATACTCTGGTCTCATGAGCACAGCAGCGTAAGTGAAGGCAGAATTCTTCAAACCCGATCTAGACAGTAGACAAACACATTTTTTATTTCATTTCATTCCTGGGAATTTATGAAAATATTTCTCATCTGTGGAGTACTTCTCAAAAACAGTCATCACAAGTATAATCAAACAATAATTTTCTCTTCGCAAAATAAGTTTCAAGGAAAAGGGTCACTGTTAATTAGAGATTTAAACAAGCAGACAGAGTTTTCTCCAATAACTATTTCTCTTCTCTGTTACAGAAAAACTGAGAAATAGAAAAATAGAAAAAAATTAGTAGAGCTGAGGTCAAAATTGTTGTAAAAAACTTGCTTTGTTGGTTCTATTCCCCTGGTTGGTTTAATTTAATTCTTTGAACACGTTATCCCTCTCCGTCCATCATTTCTTTAAGCATGTTAAGCAATAAGAAACAAATCTGTCAAGGACTCTGACATGGACCCTGCAAATTCCTAAATCATAAATCAAAAAGTATTAATCTGAGGCTGTTAAAATTTTCTGACTTTTCCTACATACCCAAAGTCCTTCAATTAGGCCAATAACGAGGGTCTTATACTAACTGCCTGAATGACTACTTTTTCCTATAGAAAAATAAATCTTTGTTTTGACCCAATTTCTTAATTTCAGTTGTCAGATTTGCATAATTTCTAGCTTTTTGGGAAGCCTTTGACATAAGGAATTTGATTGCACAAGTTTTGCAAAGAAATTTTTGCAAATTATTTGAATACAACCCATCAAAAGATATTTGTACAACCATAAGTTTAAGCCTCAGAGAAATACGGAATTAAGCTCAACTTAATATTTTAAAGGTTTAGGGTAAATACGTTACCTGTGACATTCAATGACAGTTGAGGTAAGAATAGGAACAGCGTGCGCAGGGAATTTACTGATGTTGTTTGCAACACGTAGAAGCATTCGTGCACCACGCAGATGGTCCCCACGCCTAGATATTAAAAAAATTCGTGCACCACGCAGATGGTTCCCACGCCTAGATATACAAAATATTCGTGCACCACGCAGATGGTTCCCACGCCTAGATATACAAAATATTCGTGCACCACGCAGATGGTTCCCACGCATAGATATACAAAATATTCGTGCACCACGCAGATGCTTCCCACGCCTAGTGGCCAAGGTGTAGCTGTGAAGAATTAAGGTCCAGCTGAGGTAAATATGAACTAGTACCTGACATGTAGACGGGCCAAGGTGTAGCTGTGAAGAATCATCAGATTATTTGCCATCTCCCATGGAACTGAGATCCTGTTCTTAACAAGCTCCTAGTTTTTAAATCAAATCTTAACTTTTGACGCAATAATAATAATTTAACAGAGCTGGAAACTTTTGGGTTTGATCTCAAAACTGCTGCACTTTTAACTTTTCAATGCTTGATCTCTTCATTTATGAATAGACATGACAATTTACAACTTATTACTCTCAAAAGTTTTATATTTAGCTATAATATTGGTAGTAAAAACATAAGGAACAGTAAAAATGATCAGTAATCTGTACATTAATCAAGTAATATATTTGTACCTGGTACATATTGAAGAGTACATCGTGCGCATTTCTGTAGTTTCCCGCGCTCTGTTCTTCGCGTGCAATAATAACAGCGGTCTTAGCAGCTTCCTTGTACTGTTTGCGAGCCATGTACAACCGAAACAGGTACTGCAAAAAAGTACAAATGTACAAAGATACAGTGAGCAACATATGATCAGTTTTATGCGTATTAATAAAGCAAATAGACAGTTGCTTTAAAATTCATTCACAAAGTAAAATGGGGTCTGTGTACACTGCACACTTGCTGTATTATATCTTTTTAAAGGAGAAAGAAACGCATCATTTACAACCAGATCAGAAATTGAAAATTAATGAAATTTCTTTCTATGTAATTTATAACTTATGATTTTTAAACACCAAAAATATTACATTGGCATTTTTGATAACTAACAAGTATATGAATTTTTAACTTACTTTAGCATCTTTGGGTACTCCATCTGTTTCTCCCATGAGGAACTCAATGAGCTGACGAGCTAGATGAGCTTGTCCTGAGCTCCCAACCACCTCTATAGCGAGATTTAACGCCTCCGAGTCATCATTAGTAGATGCAGCAACTTTCAGAAGATGACGTAACGCCTAAAAAAGGTTTCAGATTTTCACATACAATTTCAGCTGATATTCCTCAAAAGTAACTTTCCTAATTAAATTGGAATTCTAAGAAAAATGCATGCTAATTGCTAAAGCTTCTTTTCCGTCCTGTTATGTCTCATCCTTCAATACTGAATTCACCCATATATTTCCTTTAAACAACGATTATTGTTCTAACCTATTAACCATTAACCACAAACCAATCCTTCCAAACAACCTTCATCTTCTAAAATTCCATGAGGCCGCGATTTAAATGTTTAGTCTGGACTTTGAACTCTCTATAGTTCTAATAATTAAAGTTCAAAATTAGTCCCGGCCTTGGTGAGTTTTGTGAAAGTGAGCCTTGTTTGTCTCATTTGTAGTCTAGTCTTGAGACTAATGTTTCCTAAATTATTTAAACCGCGGCCTAAATAGTTTTTTTTAATCTTCATCTGAACACCCTTTTCACCCATCTCTAGTTCCTACTACCCTAACTAACCAAATCAATTATTATTTTGTACTGTATTAGGGATTGCTTTAAGCTCAAACAAACAAATCGGAGATTCAAGAGCCAAATGAAGAGTGGTCCTAGTTTTTTATTGGAAAAATATGTCATATAATTTTACCCAACCAAATCACGGACTAACCCTCCAACCATAGACAAACCACTGTAAATTCAAATCGTTATCTACCCGTTCCACTCCCAACTGACCTTAGAATGTTCGCCTGCTCTGTAGTAGAATCTTCCAGACTGAAGATGGTTTCTTTCTCCTTCAAAGTACACAGCAATACTGAAACCAAAATAGTTCACACAACCTGGCCGTTTCCAAACAATTTCCAATCATACCAGTTCAATTTATGAGATAACGTAAAACTTTTCAAGTAACAACAAAAATTTGCCGAAAAAATATTCTTATCAGGTTCGGAATTTAATGATTGTTTTGCTGCAAGATTTTATTAAGTTATTTTTTATCAATCTGTTTATATGAGACCTTTTTCTGATCATTTGGACAACATTATTATTTTTAATGAAAAATTTGAGGAAAGGTCAAAGTTTTGAAGAAAAAAATTGAGAAAGACCTGTGATAATCCTCTGGCGAAGCTCCGTCTCCAACAATATCAGCAAACAGATCCATCTTTGCGTTTTGCTGAGCTAACTAAATTAATAAAATATTAATCTTTATGCAATTTAAAACAAGTTTTAAAATTTATTGAAAGTGGAAGGTGCGTGGGGGGTATGTTTGTAAGCTTTACCTGGAAAGCTTCATCTACACATCTACTTAGGACAAGGAACTGAATGGCGGAGGAAAAATCGTTTAATTTCTGGAAAAACTTGGCAACCATCTTTGCTCCCTCAGTACTAAACAAAAAATCCAAATAACATACTAAAATATTGATGAAAATCATAATAATATTTACAGTAAGTTAATTTACCTTTTAGTTTGCTTGACAATTCTAACAGCATTCTCAGGATCATTGAGTTTATCCAGCAGTAGACGCACAGCGCTATCATAATCCCTGCAGTTAAAAGTTAATCATATATCGTATATTGTTCATGCAATATACGATCCGAACTGCCGCTGAATTTCATCTGGAATCTTTTGAACTTAGGACTAACAAAGAAGACAGAAAATGTACCAGGATGAAATTGGGACTCTAAAATCAACCAGATAAAGAAGATCTACGATAGCTACCTCATTGTTGCTCAGTTAGAAGAGTAATCTGTGATAGTAAGGGTACTGTTGTGAATTGGGCTTACGACTCCTTAATTACATTCAACTTAATACTTCAGTTTTACCTGGCGGCCTCGTATGCTACAACAGCCTCTTTATACTTCCCATCAGCTTCCTTGGCCCTGGCAAACTGCTGCTGGATCTTAGACGAGGATATGTTGGGCAGGATCTGTCCAATCTTGGTCCAGTTCTTCATCTTTATGTACAGGTGGGCAGCCTAGTTACATGAAAACTGTACAGTACATTGAGAATTTTAATAGTAATTTATCAAATCAGATAATAACGTGGGGATTTCCAATCAGATTAGATTCCAAGTTTCAGATCGGAGGTTTAAGTCCTCACTGAACATTTTTTTAACCTTGACCTTTTTATTGTTATAACATAGTTTTTAACAAGTTCCAGTACGCTACCATGTTTACAAGTTGGAGGCTTTCAAAATTCAAAGAATTAAAAAAATTTAAGATTTATAAATTGTGATATAACTTTATAAAAATTAACATGAATTGAAAAGAGAGTACAACATGAGGAGAGTGAGGCAAATATAGCCAAGACTCAACAAGAACCAACTTTTTTTGTCGTTTTCAACCAAAAAACTAGAATTTTACATCGATATTATGGAAACTACATCACCGGAAACCTAAATTGTTTGCGTTGAAACACTCTTTAAGAAGTAAGATAGAAAGAAGGTGTTCAGCAGACTAAATAGAATATGGAGAGGGTAGGGCGGGATTCCTTTATCATGGTATTGAGAGGATTCATATAACTGAGGATAAGAAGGTTAGGGAGGGATTTCCTTGTCATATAGTATGAAGAGAACTCATATAACTGAGTGGATTAGGGTGGATTACCTTAAGATAGTATTGAGAGGATTCATATAACTGAGGATAAGGAGAGATTACCATATCATAGTATTGAGAGGATTCATATAACTGAGGATAGGGAGGGATTACCTTATCATAGTATGAAGAGAATTCCTATAACTGAGTAGAATAGGAAGGAAACCGAGTGATTACCTTATCATAATATTGAGAGGATTCATAAAAATAAGCAGGATAGGGAGGACAGGAAGGATAGGGAGGGATTACCTTATCATAGTATTGAGAGGATTCATAAAAATAACCAGGATAGGGAGGATAGGAAGGATAGGGAGGGATTACCTTATCATAATATTGAGAGGATTCATATAATTGAGCAGCTTCTCCCAACTGTTTCATACTCTCCAGTATCTCAGCACACTCCCTGCAAAATTAGAAAATAAAAGTAAAATGGGGGTTTATTAGAAGGGGGAGCCAACTAGGAAACAATTATCTCTGTCATATCATATCATATTTCTACAAAGCTGTCAATACAGACCTGTCACCATGAATATATAATATTTATATTAAGCTGTAAATATGGAACTGCCAGCATGAATCTTCCTGCTGTCAGTATGGAACTGTAAGCATGAATCAATATGTTATGCTGTCAATATGGAACTGTCAGCATGAATCTATATGTTAAGCTGTCAATATGGAACTGTCAGCATGAATCTATATGCTAAGCTGTCAATGTGAAACTGTCAGCATGAATCTTCCTGCTGTCAGTATGAAACTGTCAGCATGAATTTTCCTGCTGTCAGTATGGGGGTGTGAGTATAAATATTGAATCTACCTATTAAGCTGTCGAGATTTAGCCTCCTGACACATTGTCAACCCTTTTCTAACATCTCCGCATCGTAAAGCCATCCTTGATAAAACAAATGGAAGTAAAATTGTAAGATATTTATGGGAGTTAGTCCCGATGGCGGTCTGGGGTCTTCAGATCCTCCCTTATCTTATCTTATCCACCATATAAAAAATACTGAAATTTGGATTTGATTACTCACAGTTCTAATGACTTAAAAATGGAATAATTATGATCAATCTTTTTAATAATACTATAACTAAAAGTATATAGTCAGTAGGACTCAGTCCCGAAGATGGATCAATCACTCAATTAATATTCTATATCTCACCTGGCAATACCAGCTCTACAGGCGGCTTTGTGCTCTTCTAGCTCCTCCCCCTCATCGCCTCCCTTACTCTAGAAGACGACATTTATCATGAACGTTTTATCCAGAATTCCGTAAACGTGGTTAAACCAGTTAAGGTTAAATTAAAGTTTAGAAGTGGTTCAACTTAGTCTACGTAGTTCAACTACTTATCTCCTTTTTATTAAATGTTATCACCGGTCAAATTGCATGCCTTATTTTCCTCTAAATTCTGAATTTCATATTATTTTTATTCAAAGATATAAAAGTAATTAAGTAATTAAGTAATTAGTAATTAAGTAATTAGGTAATTAAGTAATTAAGTAATTATTTCCAATGACGGAAGATTTAAAAAGGGACAATCCTGTGTTCTGTGCACTTTAAACCTTAAACTGTTCAATAATGTGGAAGATATCGTCGTTTTATATCATTGTGTCTGTTTCTGATATGCGCAAGTCACTTTAGCAAAGAATCACAAAATAAATGATGTTTTTAAAGAGATAAAGTGAATTGGACATGCCACACTAGATATAAAGGGTCACTTGATTGATTGACTTTAGGACAACATTCCCTTTTTTAGGATATTCTTAAATTAAATACCTTGAGTAGTAGTCCTCTCTCATAGTGAGCTAATGAGCTAGGATAGTCTCCTGTAAACTAAAAATACCTTGAGTAGCAGTCCATTCTTATAGTGAGCTAATGAGCTAGGATATTCTCCTGTAAACTAATAATACCTTAAGTAGTAGTCCTCTCTCATAGTGAGCTAATGAGCTAGGATAGTCTCCTGTAAACTATTAATACCTTAAGTAGCAGTCCTCTCTCATAGTGAGCTAATGAGCTAGGATAGTCTCCCGTAAACTATTAATACCTTGAGTAGTAGTCCTCTCTCATAGTGAGCTAATGAGCTAGGATAGTCTCCTGTAAACTCTAGCTGCTGACCATACTCCCGACTGATTAGAGGTGTTTCTCCTGGCGCCAACCTAGACAGGCAACAATAACAACCACGTTAACCTTAACCACCAAAAAGTGAACTTTCCAAACCGTTATCAACTAAATGTTCCAGGATTAATGTATGAAGAAATGTAAGAAAGTATAAACTAACCTAGGGATGTCGTCCCCCTCACCCATAGTTCCTAACAAATGATTTAACAAATACACATACTAACTTCAGTCAACCCTATCCTCATTCACCAACTAATAAACAAAGGACACCAAATAGCAACATTTACATCAAGCAAATGTTCAGTACATATTTACATTGTACAGTACTGAATCTGTTACAACCGCACACCGTACCTGTCCGCCAAAGTAAGCGCCTGGTCCCATTGCAGAAGATCTCTGCGCATGTGCAAAGCTTCAACAGGGCTGCTAGACTGGAGAAACAGGTTCTAAAAAACATGTGATTTAAGTTATACATAAAACTACTCAAATAGAATTATAAAAAAATCTTGATTTTTCTAATAACTACCTGAGCCTGTGCATAGTCTCCTAGCATTAAAGAAATATGTCCCGAGAGTAGATTTTTGTCCTCTAGTCCTAAAACAGTCAAAGTGGAGGGAGGAGGTAAAGGATGTTTTAAGTTCTCTGTTTTCGGTACCTTTAAGTTCCTCTAGACTCCAGACCATGGATATATTCTTGATATGCCTGTACACTCTGGTCGCAAAATCAACCTCAAGCTTCTCTAGAGCAACTCGAGCAAGAACATCCCAATCCTAATACTTTCATATTACACAAATACACAATAAAGGAATTGTTAGAAAAACTTTGAGAGAGAGTAATTGTTTTAATCCTTGTAAAAATTAACGAAAAAAATTGACAAATAAAAACAAAGCTTCTTGTAATGAAGCATGCAGGTCGCAGGGTGTCCTTTTGTTAAGAAAAATATATTTTGGTTCGGAATGATTTCCCAGTTTCTTTTTTTAATGATGATAAATATAAGTATTCCTGGTCATCGTTTAGAAGTTGACAGATTGCCCAGCTATTGTTTAATCTACCCAGCTTCAGGTTCTTATTCAGAAGATCTTTAAGGTCTCCAGCTTTCAGTTCAGTTATCTTTCCACTTCATCAACATTGCAGTTGATATCATCATTTCAGTTTATAATATCATTCATTTCCTTCTCAATCATACTCATAACTACCATATCATAGCTTTCCCTCCCAATCCATCTCCTTCGATTCCCTCTCTTCCATTTCTTCCCTTCTCATCTCATTTCCTCCCATTTCATCCGATTCCCTTCCTTAGATTTCCTTTTATCCATTTTATTCCTTCATTTCGTTTCTCTATTTCGTTACTTCCATTACCTTCCTTCAGTATTGTTCCTTTCATTTACTTCATTTACTTCCTTGTCCCTTCCTGTCATCCCAATTCCTTCCCTAAAATCCCATCCCATTTCCTTCCCTTCCCTCTCATTCCATTTCCTACAATCCCTCCCATCCCATCCCATCCCATCCCATCCCATCCCATCTAGACATACATATTATTTACTGCAAGTTCCCTGATATCATGAGATGAGAGTGTTAGCTTGACAAGTTTCCCTGACTGTGTCTGTAAAGACATCTCTCCACTATACAGTAGAACAGGATACTGACCCAGGGGGACACGGGTCATACCTAGCAAATAATATAGAATAAAGATATCTAAGAAATACAGAAATGAATGAAGTGAAGAACTGCTAACTAATTAATCGAGAGCGTAAAGAAAATAAAAATGAAAATACGAAAAAGCAAGATATTGAGACATAAATAACTGAGAAAGATGACGATTGACGAATGAAGAAATGAATGAAAGAATAAAAATTAACAACAAAAAATAAAGAAATGAAAAAATGAAGATTAAAGATTAAAGAAATAAAAACCAATAAAGTAATGTGTAAAGAAATGTTAAGTATAAACTAACCTAGGGATGTAGTGGTTGATCCTGAAACATTATCCAGGTCCAGGATTAATGTATGAAGAAATGTAAGAAAGTATAAACTAACCTAGGGATGTAGTGGTTGATCCTGAAACATTATCCAAGTCCAGGATTAATGTATGAAGAGCTTCCCCGTCATATGCGACCAAAACATCTTTATCAAGCGGACTCTGATCCCATAATATCAGCTTCGTACTAAACAAAACAAGGCGTAACGAGTCAAATTTTAAGAAAGAGGTCTCGATGCGAAATTACAAAAAACAATTTTGTGACCTTGAAGCTTTTCTAGTTTTTATTTTACGCCCAATTAGGAAAACTGCTATTAAATGACATCAATAGCTTAGGAAAACTGCTCTTAAAAGACATCAATAGCTTGGGGAAACTGCTATTAAATGACATCAATAGCTTAGGAAAACTGCAATTAAAAGACATCAATAGCTTAGGAAAACTGCTCTTAAAAGACATCAATAGCTTAGGAAAATTGCTCTTAAAGACATCAATAGCTTAGGAAAACTGCTCTTAAAGACATCAATAGCTTAGGAAAATTGCTCTTAAAAGACATCAATAGCTTAGGAAAATTGCTATTAAGACAGACAGTCGTAGCATATTAAAAGACAGTTTAAGAAACACGGAAAAATGTCATCTAGAAAGTAAATATCTAAGTACATAAAAAATCATACTTTCAGATGTGTTTACACATTACAGGCCACATAACACAAAATACAAAAAGTATTTCTAATTAGACACTTATTTTGCCTCGCATTGCGTCTGGGTTAAAAAATATTTATTTTGCTTAAGTCTGGAAGTTTTAACGTACCTTGAAGGGACCTCTCTGAGAAGAAGGATTGCCCCTGTAACAGGAGTATATATGTATCCCTGGTTCTTGGCATCCAAGAAGGCAATCTTGGTCCCACTTGGTTCAGCAGATATACTCTTGATACCTGGACACAGACAGGGATTAAAGCGACTAAAGACGTTATTTTAGGTTAACCTCCATTTAATGAGTGGCATCTCCGATTCTCAACGGTACCCTTTACATCTTTGTATGATCAAGAATAAATAAGTTATCCATGTTTTTAACTTAAAAATTTGATTATTTCTAAATGTGGTTTCTCTACGTAAATGACGTGCGAAATTTTGCTGCAGAAAATATGACGAATATTGTCAGAATTTAACAAGTTTTATGACAGGAAAACAAAGACATTTTTCTCATTTTTACTTAAATAGGAGTTTAAAGCGCGCCATTGTAAATCTGAAATGCTACTCATTAAATAAAGAGACACTTTAAACAACGTCTGCAGTCCCTAAAAAGGAGGGATTGGAACGTTTAAACCATAAATCTGTGAGTCTGAGAATCATTTTGTGGGTGGATGGGGTTTTTATCATTACGTTAAATGGGACAGTTCATAAAATTTTACCAAACACCGTTTAAGAAAAATTTTAACCTTCGCTTTTCATTTGAATTGAAAATTCAAAAATTTAATAATTTCTTCAAAACCCAATAATCTCTCTATTTTGACTTTGCTTCCAAAAAATGAATATTGAATTTTATGTAATTGATTAATCAAAGGTCAAATATTTTCATATCTTAAAAAACCCGTGAATGACCTGTAATATGTTTAAACTCCGTGATAACTGCCCAGTCTTCTATATAGAAGTAGTTTAACCCTCCCATATCTGTTCCCCAGATCAAGAAGTCGGGGGTAAGCGCCATACAGCTGATCACGTCAGTTCTCCCCGCCTCCGGGAATATCTTAGATTCACGTTCCTCCGATACTAATCCTTCAGATTCAAGAACATGGAGCTGGATCTTACCATCATACCTGGAAACGGTGGGGTTTATAAAAATGTGGAATTTGAAGATGACGGCGCAAGTTATTTTTAATGCATATGATACATAGCATTTGTGCAGCTTTGTACACTGTACACACTTAATAAGTTGATTTTTGAACTTCTGGTATTTTAGAACAACATCAAATGTGTTATCGTCTTCCTATTCCACAGTTTTATGGGTCCCGCCATACAACCATTTCACAGTTATTATGTCTCATTGGAGTTGATCTTAAATACGGTTATAGTTTCATTCAGGAAACAAAAGCATTATCCACTAGGAGGAGTTTTTGGGGCTTTTGCTTCAAATCAGACCAACTTGACTTTTAGGGAACAATCCCTTAATACTGACCTGACAGCACAATAATCAGCATTGAGCTGAATATCCTGAACAGTCCCTAGATATTCACGGTCACGCATCAGATCTACGTTAGCTTCCCCCAGTAGGTAGAACCAGGCCCTAAATATACATATATATATATATAATATAAAATATTTAATAAAAGAATAAAGTTAATAAGAATGAAACAAGAAACAGAGAAGGGACAAAAAATAAAAATAAGAAAATACAAGTTCACGAAAAAAATCTAGATTGATGAATTGGCATTCATGCTTTAATTTATTTACTTCTTTACTTCTTTACTTCTTTACTTCTTAACTTCTTAACTTCTTAACTTCTTTATTCATTCATTCATTCATTCATTCATTCATTCATTCATCCTTTCATTCATTCATTCATTCATTCATCCTTTCATTCATTCATTCATTCATTCATTCATTCATTCATTCATTCATTCATTCATTCATTCATCCTTTCATTCATTCATTCATTCATTCATCCTTTCATTCATTCATTCATTCATTCATTCATTCATTCATTCATTCATTCATTCATTCATCATTCCTCCCTTTCATTCATTAATTAAATAGTACCTATTATTCATCCCAAGTGCTAGATGGAAAGGTCCTAGAGCTAGAAAAGCAGGTTCTATATCGGCCCCAACAACTATACTCCCCATATTCTCCACGGCGTTGGTGACGGTCACCTCGAGGAGGGAGGTCAGGTAGGCCACCCTAGTCTGACAGGATGATCCCAGTAGGGGCAGCTTAGATAGGTAAACATGCAGGTTACCCTTAACATAATCAAATAATCCAGACAGAATCTTTTTTACATTTTCAACGAAATTAAATGTTAACAAATGCATTAAATAATTACTTTATTTTATAAAAAAGAGTTTAAAAGTGTTAAAAAGGTTTTTATCTGCATGGCATTTCAATGTAAACCAGTAATTTTGTTCTTAGTATGATGTATAAAAACCAGTTAACATACAATTTCTTTATTGTAAAGAATTCCAAATTGTGGGGCCTGTCTCTATTATATGTACATAAAAACTTCAGAGAATCCATAAAGTTAGTATAAATAAATAAATAATTATAAGATCTGAAAAGGAACCCGACATGGAACCCCCAGACCGCCCTCAGAGTGCAGAGCAACATATTGCTAACTTCACAATTCATTAAGTTTTAGGAATGTAAATTTTCATAAACTGACCTTGGAGGTCGATACCGCTAGAAGTTGACCGTCTTCGGACCAATCCATGTGATCCAGGCCTCGTTCATCGTCCAGTGTGATCACATTACTCGTCTCCTTCAGATCATTCAGTTCATGGATCTTGATCATGTTATCACCACACGATGCTGCTTTCCCTAAACAAATTGGTTTTTGTTAAAAGAATTGTTTACGACTTAAAAAAAAATCTTCGTAAAAGAAATATAAAAACACAATCAACCCATAAAAGCGGAATGTTGGATCGTTTTGGATGCTGAAATCTTTACAAGATTACAAATAATAAAATTATAAGAGACAACCTCAGATTTTTCAATGATAATCTTCTGAATTCTATAAATCTATATATTATATCTTCTGTATTCTTGAAAAGGCTAGAATAGTGTCATAGTTAAAGGTACAAGTTAAAGAAAGAATTCTAAAGTGTATTCAAGGAAAACCATGAATTTTAAAAGTTTTAATTTTTATTTTCCACCTATTGCAGTACTGATGGATATTCCAGTCAAGCTCTCCCTGTGATTTTTAGACTGGAACAACTCTTGTCCAATCTCCTTCATGTGGGTGGATATCACCACAAAATATCCAGCAGAGAAGCCTAGAAAAGAAAATACGTGGATATCACTACAAAATATCCAGCAGAGAAGCCTAGAATAGAATATAGGTGTATATCACCACAAAATATCAGACAGAGAAGCCTAAAATAGAATATAGGTGTATATCACAACCAAATATCCAGCAGAGAAGTCTAGAATAGAATATAGGTGAATATCACCACAAAATATCCAGCAGAGAAGCCTAAAATAGAATATACGTGGATATCACAACCAAATATCCAGCAGAGAACCCTGGAATAGAATATAGGTGGATATCACCACAAAATATCCAGCAGAGAAGTCTAGAATAAAATATAGGTGTATATCACCACAAAATATCCAGCAGAGAACCCTGGAATAGAATATAAGTGGATATCAACACAAAATATCCAGCAGAGCACCCTGGAATAGAATATAAGTGGATATCAACACAAGATATCCAGTAGAGAACCCTAGAATAGAATATAAGCGGATATCACCACAGAATATCCAGCAGACAACCCTGGAATAGAATACATGTAGATATCAACACAAAATATCCAGTAGAGAACCCCTAAATATAATAGAGGTGGATATCACCACAATATATCCAGCATAGAAACCTAGAACAGAATAAAGATGGATACAACACAAAATATCCAGCAGAGAACCCTGGAATAGAATATAGGTGGATACTGGATATTACCATAATATCCAGCATGAAACCTTGAATTTAACTACAAAATATCCAGCAGAGAACCCTTGATAAAATAATAGAATTGTAAGTCCCTCAACCAGACTATTAAGAGATCCTAGGACTTACCAATAAGTATATACCCATCTCCGAACCACTTGTACGAGATGATATTCCCGTATCTGGACTGGAAGGCCAGCTCTATGGGGTTCTCAGGGTCAAACATATTGAACAGATAAAGAGTCTTTCCACCAACAATCAAACTATCGAACACACACATTAGCTTGCTTTGTTTGTATGCAATGAACTCTAAATCGATCGGGCCAATTTTCTTTTGTGGTAATTCACATGACCCTAGGGAATGTTTAAGGCCGGTCAGCGAAAAAATTGCGCTCAACCAGTATTTTTCTTCCGATGAAAAGTAGAAATTATTGCTAGAAATATCCTAGTAACATATATATTATATATGTTTGGGACTCTCAGGATAGGGAGACTTTCAGTCTTCACTCGAATAGCTCGTATAAAAAGTATTGCAATAATATGCAGTCAAGTGACCAGACCGTAAAAGTGCAGCAGCATAAAACAAAGCAAAGAGTTGTAAGAAACAGCTAAGCTACTAGAATAATTAGCGAAGGAGGGGGGCAGGGCGCAATGAGCCCCGAAATTTCTTTTTCAAACCAAGTTGGCCCCCAACACTTTGTCTTATGATGGTAGAAAAAAAATGAAAACGTTACGGAAAAGGTTACACATTCAACAGAAGGGATGAAGCCAGGGTGTGTGTTCCTAACAGTATTCTCCGTGTTACTCCTTTCGTCCTGTTTCATCTCACAGAACTGTATATCCGCAGGTTCAGCTCGCAGGGTAGCCATCCTAAATATCATCATTATTTTACTATCATTTACAGTGTAGAGGATAAAGTAATAAGAAAACATATCTTTATGTACAATTACTATGTGTAACTGTACAGTTGTTGTACAGCAAATAAATGAATGCATAGTAGAATGAATAAAAGAATGAGTTTATGAAATTAAGAGTAAATTAAACCATTAATGATTGTGAGATAAATACATAAATGAATGAATAAGTTTATAGATAAATGAATGAAAGAATGTTTTAATAAATAAATGAAAAAGAAATGCATGAATGAATGGATAAATGTTTGCATGATAAATGAATGTATGTATGAATGCGTGCAAGATAAATGGGTAAAAGGATGAAAGGATGAATAAATAAATATATAAGAGTATGGATGAAAGGATGAATGAAAGGATGAAAAAATGAATGAATGAATGAATAACTAATTAAATGAAAGGATGAATAAATAAACGAATAAAAGGATGTATGAATGAATGAATGTATGAATGAATGAATGAATAAATGAAAGGATGAATAAAAGAATAAATGAATGAATGAATGAATAAATGAATGAAGAATGAATGAATGAAGAATGAATGAATGAATGACTGAGTCTACCTGACAGTATCTCCATCCAAGTTAGATATTGAAAGTGTTCTATCCTCTGAACCTAGAGCTAACAGGTTTCCTGAACTCCAGGCACCACATGTTATAGCCTTACTGTGCTTTCCTAGACAATCAGTCAATCAACCAACAATCTTCAGTCAATCAATCAATTAATCAATCATTCAGCAATTCTCAAAAAATCATAAATCACTAAACCAACTAACCATCAAATCAGTTAAACGAATCTCAATCAATTCCAAGCACAAATAATCAAATCAAACAAAGCAAAACATTTGATTAATCTATAAAATTAGTTTACTGAACAACCTACCTATTACTGGAACTCGTTTAGCAGTTTTATGATTATATATCATTAAATTCCCTCGATAGCTCCCGATCGCTAGGGTTGGTCCTAAATTTAGGGATTATTTTAGCTCCTGATATATAGACTGGAGGTTCAATTTCTTTGCAACCAAGTATTTTAGTATTTTTTAAAAATTAAAGAAGAGTTTTTTTAATTCTATATTTTTAATTGAACTTTGGGTTTCATTTTTTTTATTTAATAAGAATTTGGCAATACAGTTTAAGATTTTACAGATATACCAGGAAAACGACAACATTTTTGAATTGCCCAAGTATAAATGTGTTTGTAATCATTTAGAGTATACTTTAACTGTAGGTTGATTGTTAATAATAATAATAATAATAATAATAATATCTATATAATAAAACCAGACATTCGTATAAGTTGCGTATAGACGGCCAGACGGCTGGACCGATTGGACTGAAACTTTTTGTGGACACTCATGGGTGGCCGGGGGATGTTAAAGGCAAAAAAATGCAAATATTTTTTTCACGGGCAACGCTAGTTATCTATATAATAAAACAAGACATTAATATACATAAAATTCTGCGGGCAACGCCGGGCCCTTACACTAGTATCCGATAAAATTATTTTTATATAATTATAAAGATTTATTCACACACAAAGATATAAATGCATGTATAAATGGTGTAGTTTGAATTAGGCGACATTGTTCATTACTCATTAAGTAACTTAGTAACTTAGTAAAGCTATCTACCTGTTTTTGACCAGATCAGGACGTTCAATGGGTCTCTAATCCCTTGAAAGTAAACAGTTTTTAAAATTGTAACTTTAAAAATTAAGTGGTGAATAATTTGTGCTCTGTCTTTTCATTTGCAATAATCGCATTGCCATTATTACACTTGTTATATTATTAAACTTGTTATATTATTACACTTGTTATATTGTTACACTTGTTATATTGTTACACTTGTTATATTATTACACTTGTTATATTATTACACAGGCTATATTGGATGGGAGACGAGCGCCGCGGCTAGGAGGCTAAGCGCTGAGGCCAGGACAGATTAGGTGGCTAATATAAAGAAGTTATTTTTATTTTTGATGAAAACGTTACAATTATGACCATGTAACTTATGGCTGAATTAACTTTGGCAAGCGTAAAAAAAGCAATTATGGCAAATGTTTATAGCAAATGAAATTGAGCCATACATTTCTAATAAAAATATGACCTGTATCCAACCATTGGCTCCTGGCAGTATTAGCATCCCAGATTAATAGATTTGCAGATTTATCTGTTATAACAGCCAACAGATCACCATCCCTGACAGATAGAAAACATTCAGAATAAATTAATAAATACAGCTGAAAATTGTTTTATTTTTACTTTCATGTTTTGTGGAACATTTAAATAAAAGCTGCCATAGTATTTAAGAGACAGCATACTTTATTCTTTAAATTGTGACTTGAATAAATGACATACTTGTCCCACTCAAAGCATGAAAAAGTGAATAAATGACATACTTGTCCCACTCAAAGCATGAAAAAGAGAATAAATGACTTACTGGTCCCAAATAAAGCATGAATAAGTGAATAAATTACTTACTTGTCCCAACCAAAGCATGAATAAGTGAATAAATTACTTACTTGTCCCACCAAAAGCATGAACAAATAAATAACTGACTTACTTTCCCAACCAAAGCATGAATAAGTGAATAAATGACTTACTTGTCCCATCCAAAGCATGAACACATGCCAGGAAGTCTAAGTTTCTCAACAACATCTGCATGCCGGTTGTATATATTTATCACCTAAACAAGACGTTCATTATTATCCGCGTAGTTTTAAAGTAACCCTCCAGGAATGTTTATTTCTTTTATTCTGACAAACACTTGCATTTCTGGAAATCGACAAACTGGGATCAAATCAAATGAAATTATAACGAATCGAATCGAATCTGATCGAATCGAATCGAATCGAATCGAATCGAATCGAATCGAACAGAATCGAACCAAACTAAACCAAACCAAACCAAACCAAACCAAACCAAATCAAATCAAATCAAATCAAATCAAATCAAATCAAATGAAATCAAATCAAAACAAATCAAATCATCAGCAAACGAAACGAAACGATATTAAGTTAAATAAAAATTATCGAAAAAATATTAAACGAAACGAAATGAAATCAAATCATAATTTAAAGGAATTGCTTGATTCATCCTTCTTATTTATTAGGAAGTACAATTCCTTCCAGTATTCTGAATTTTGTATTTGATAAAAAGTTTACCTGGTCATAGCCTGTAGTGGCCAGGTATCCTCCACTTGTTCTTTGCCAGGCAAAGAATACTCCCCCTGGACCATGCGGACTTTGTATACTGAACACACGCTTAGTGCTCATACTTATTTAAGACCTCCGCCTTTTCTAAATTTTTTGGAGGACCAATATTTTTCTTTGGATTTTCTTAGCTTTTTTTTAGATTTTCTGGTTGTTTCAGTTCTTTTCCGTTTCTTGTAATTCCTTTAAGCTGCTAAGCTTAGAGAATTCAAACTATCCACAGAGAGAAGAATTTCATTCTTTCTCTGCAATATTCATAAGTTCAAACAATCAAAAAGTTACAGAATCCGACACTAAAATAATACAATAATATTAAAAAACCCCTAAAAAAATCAAAGAATATCACTTACAAATATTGCTAGGTTTACACATTGCGTCAAAGGCACAATTTGCACAGTGCATTTCAAAACATAAGTTTTATTGCTTTATTAAAATACTACTTTGTTAGTCTATTGCGTCAAAACTATGTAAAAGCATAATTTGCATAAAAAATGTCTTTGTTAATACTAAATAAATCTAGGATTTGAAATTTAGAAATATCAAATCAAGATTAAAGCAACCAGGATGAATTAATAAGCTAGGTTAAATTATAACTTTTGTACAATAGTCGATCACAGAGCAATTGTTAAATCACAGAAACGTGGCATTTTACAAACTATAGGGTCAGGTGAAAAGGCAAAGCAAAGTGAAAAGTACAAGTTTCTAGAAAAATCTCCCTCCCCTCAGTTTATTTGCAGAATAATTGATGTCCACAGTAAATAAGGAATATTTGTGCAAGGCGAATTTTTTCCAGAAAATGATTATTAGAAAATGAAAAAAACATTTCTTTCTCCCCGGGTCTTCTAAAATTTTTCTTCAAAATATATATCATAATTGCATGCTGAATGCTCTTATATTCGATTTACCATTTTACGAACTATTCCCGTATATTTAACATAAATAATAGGAGAACACTCAAAATGTGCTTTTATAATAGCACAATTAGAAGTCAGCCTTTTAAAATGTTATTATGGCAATTATTTTTGACACTTTACAATGGTTTGTACAGTGTATTTGCAGCCGATAAAGCTTCTTTGTTACATATAATATTAAATTTTTATATTGTAATATTCTTCTTCTGTGATTTCTTTCTATTTCTCCAGGCTATATACATGGACCATATACTAAGAGGGCGCATGTACCCAATAGCTCTGCACAACAACGAAATATCAATAATATTCCAAGAAAACTTTAACGAGATTTCATAATAATTTTTATTATAAATAAACAACTGTTCAAATTTTGTTAATATTTGGTCCCAGCTACGAAATAAATTAGCTTTTTTATAGAAAAAACCACACCAATGCCTTCATTTTTTTTGCAACGTTTAAGAAACAATCTACTCCCCAATAGATTAAATATATATTTTTTATCTTATTAATATTTTGTTCCTGTAGTGTTTCTTTTCATAAAGAGCTTCAGGGGTCTCATAGCCGAGTCCTATAGTTTCATACACCGTCCTTTTTATAAATGAAAAAAATGACAACTTAAAAAAAAAAATTTAAACCAATTTCTAACTGAACAGGGATTAAAAATAATGAATAGCGAGAGGTGGTTGAGTTTTGAAGACCTGGATGAACCACTTCTTTAGTTTGCCGTTTGAGCTTAAGAGATGTGATTAAACTTAGTCTACGTAGTTTAACTACTTCACACCATTAATTAAATTTGGTCCCAGGATTGAGAACTTCAGGGGAATTAGGAGATAAAAAATATCAAATTCTTGAGGGGTTGATAAAATCTTATTTAGTACAATATGATGGGTTCTAATAATAATGAAAATGACAATGATAATATCAATAATAATATTCATAATACTATGATATCAATAAAAATGCTTTAATTTGTCCGAGAGGTTTCTAACCTGTAAATTCCTTCAGCTGTTTTAAATCCCTGAGTAACTAATCCTTCAGCTATCATTAAGCTGGCCAGAGCATAGGTGACCCCTGTCCATACCTCTTCACTCTGTACTGTACTCCGGTCAACTCCTCCTGTTCTTAGCATACCGTTTACAGCACCTGAACATTCATCAAATCATCATATCAAATCATAAGTTGTAGGGATGGCCAAAGGCTCCAGTTGTGGATCGGAGTTTCAAGTCCTCCCCATTCCTGGTTTTTCAGCCATGGCCTTCTATCAACAAGTTTAGTTATCAATGAAATAAAGTGCAATGCAACATACTGAAACATTCATAATTCAACAAGTTTAGTTATCGATGAAATAAAGTTCAATGAATCATACTTAAACATTTATAATTCAACAAGTTTAGTTATCATGAATTAAAGCTCAATGCAACATGCTTAAACATTCATTATTCAACAAGTTTAGTTATCAATGAAATAAAGTTCAAAGAACATACTTAAACATTCATCAATCAATATGTTTAGTTATCAATGAAATAAAGTTCAATGCAACATACTTAAACCTTCAATCAACAAGTTTAGTTATCATGAAATAAAGTTCAATGAAACATACTTAAACATTCCTCAATCCACAAGTTTAGTTATCAATGAAATAAAGTTCAATGCAACATACTTAAACATTCATCATTCAACAAGTTTAGTTATCAATGAAATAAAGTTCAATGTAACATACTTAAACATACATCAATCAACAAGTTTAGTTATCGATGAAATAAAGTGCATGCAACATACTTAAACATTCATCAATCAACAAGTTTAGTTATCAATGAAATAAAGTTCAATGCAACATACTTAAACATTCATCATTCAACAAGTTTAGTTATCAATGAAATAAAATTCAATGCAAAATACTTAAACATTCCTCAATCCACAAGTTTAGTTATCAATGAAATAAAGTTCAATGAAACATACCAAACAAAATATCTGTAAGCGTAATTTCATACGACCCTCCATATAAAGATGCCTGATTTTTAACAATACCCTTAAAAGCTTTGTTTGATGAAGTGATTTGCACATTTCTACTGCAGGAAAATATGTTGGAATTATAAGAATTAAACACTTTTAAATCTATAAAAAAACGGTATCTTCCACATTATTGATCAGACAAAGATTTCAAGGGCATCTTTGTGAACAGGGCTTTGCCATCTTTGCATGGAGGGTCACTTGAAAAAACGCTTACAGTTCCTTTAGCCAATCCATCTGCAACAACTAAGCAACCAGCGAACCATCCAACCAACGTCCAACAATATTAATCCACAAACGAGAAATCAAAAACTTCTAAGAACCTTTATTTAAAATTAGTATATGATTTATCATGTTCCAGGACAGAGAGCTAGATCTAAAGCACAGAAGCCTAGTTTTATCGATCTCTGTTCAGAAAAGTCTGCGTTTATGGACCACCCGGTCTTTGCAGTCATCAAAACATGTAACAAGTAAGTAAACATTTTAAATATTTCAAACATTATTTAAAAACTATTTTCAGCTCTTTATTAATCAAATTGACGAGAAGTACCTTGGGTTCCCTCGCAGAATTTCATCACGTTGTTGGAAAAAATTGTTTTAAGAGAGGTTAAAACCTTCTCCGGGTCCAGTATACCCTGTATTAGACAGTTTTATTCAAACAGAATTATGTATATTAAAGGGAGAGTACCCTGTATTAGACAGTTTTATTCAAACAGAATTATGTATATTAAAGGGAGAGTACCCTGTATTAGTCAGTTTTATTCAAACAGAATTATGTATATTAAAGGGAGAGTACCCTGTATTAGACAGTTTTATTCAAACAGAATTATGTATATTAAAGGAAGTATACCCTGTATTAGACAAGGTTTATTCAAACAGAATTATGCATATTAAAGGGACTGTACCCTGTATTAGACAAAGTTTATTCAAACAGAATTATGCATATTAAAGGGAGAGTACCCTGTATTAGACAAGGTTTATTCAAACAGAATTATGTATATTAAAGGGAGAGTACCCTGTGTTAGACAAGGTTTATACAAACAGAATTATGCATATTAAAGGGACTGTACCCTGTATTAGACAAGGTTTATTCAAACAGAATTATGTATATTAAAGGCACTGTATACGTAATTTTATACGATCATATAAAGAGTGCCATGTCCGACTCACAACGGTACCAATTAAACCTTCGTCAAAACAAAAATGATATGCTTGGCTTCCTGTTTAAAATTGTTAATACCCAAACAAGTAACTCGCGAATTTATGCTTCAGAAAAAAAGAATTGTCAAAATTCCACACTTGAGAAAAAATTACGTTATATTCCTCTTTATAGCTCAGATTCAGGTTTTAAGGGTACTCTTGTGAATAGCGATGGGCAATGCAAACATGCAAATTTGTTATACTAGGTGAAAATTTAAGGCAAAAACGAACCAAAAACTATCGTTTTTAAGACTCAAAACGATCGTTATAAAAGATCGTTTTGGCCTTACATTTTCTTCTAGAATAACAATGCAAAAGTTTCTGTAAAACGAATCTGGCTATTGCTATTGCCCATCCCTAGTTGTGAAATGTTAAGATTTTATTTATTAATATTTTCTATAATAGGTGTTTATTATTTTAAAGGACAAATGAAAATAAGATAATGTATCGATACTGCACTGCTCCTTTAAAAATTGTAAACACTACCTTTAAGTATTGATGTGGTAAAAATATATCAAGATGCTATTCATCTGAGTTGGGTATGATATCTTACAGCACTAGTATCCCGCAAGATATATTTACCTGAACTGGGTCCGTAATCTTACAGTACTTGTATCCAGCAAAATATATTTACCTGAGTTAAGTCTGTAATCTTACAGTACAAGTATCCAGCAAGATATATTTACCTGAGTTAAATCTGTAATCTTACAGCACTAGTATCCAGCAAGATATATTTACCTGAACTGGGTCCGTAATCTTACAGTACCAGTATCCAGCAAGATATATTTACCTGAGTTGGGTCTGTAATCTTACAGCACTAGTATCCAGCAAGATATATTTACCTGAGTTGGGTCTGTAATCTTACACCACCAGTATCCAGCAAGATATATTTACCTGAGTTGGGTCTGTAATCTTACAGTACCAGTATCCAGCAAGCTGATCAGCCATTATCACATTCTCTCCTCTAAAATAGTTTATCTGGACATTCTTAATTTGCTGGCAAATATCACAAATGAATCAATCGAATGATAATTCTTGAAGCAGTATTACAAATCATAAATACCTAGGACTAGTATCAAACTTAAAGCAGTCTCCACCCCATAGTTTCTCCTCAAAACTTAGTTCTCCAGCCGACAGCTTCTCTCTCCACTGCAAGTAAATTAATTAAACAAAATTTATTTTTACAGCTATAAAGAGAAATATTTTAGGCACTAGTTTAAAATAAAGAAATCAAAAAATAAAAATGCAGCTTTTCATTTTTCATGTAACCCCGCCCCCACCCCCACTAACCTGATGTTCAAGACCAGCTCGGTCTGACATGTCCGCCATAGCGGCAAGAGAAGCTAAATATAGTCCGCCGCAGTAAGCAGATGCACCAAGCATCACCCAACTATCAAAGGTTTGATCGGGCCAGCCACTGTTCTCTAGAACAAATATTTTGGTTACAGTGCCATCCAAAATAAACCGGAATCGTATAAATATATTAAAAGTTGTTTTGACCTTAGAAATAGTTTGCAGCATTCATCATAGGCAACCTATGTTGGCCAAGAATGGAATAAAAAATGGGTTTACAAGCTTAAAACTGATTTACTTAAAACGTTTCAGTTCCATTTAATTTTATCAGTGATGATGATAAAGAATAAATTAAAAAATCTAACCTATAAGTCCGTCTCCGTCTTTGTCCCAGGACTGCGCAACCTCCATCAATGCCGCGCACACAGGGAGCGCTTGTTCCAATAGATATGCACTTTCCTGTAAATAATGCTTAACATCTTAACATTATCAGGATACAATATTTATAGAACACTAAGCACTCAGAGCAATTTCTTGCTTGGCATTTTGGTTCTGTCAATTCAGTATAGTAGAATATACAGGTTGTCCCAAGAAACATGACAGTATGCAGGACGACTTGAATGTCGTCTTGATTTTTGATATAATTTGCTGCGTTTATTTGTCAACCTAATTTTAGAAGTAAATTTCTAGAGATAATAATCACAAAATTTCCCTTGTCCTGCCATTTCCAAAATGTGGTCTGCCTTTTTTGTGCTTTCAATATTGCCCGAGATATGAAGAATTTCGTTCAGATTTCGGCAATTTTGCTTTTATTTAACAAAATTGAAATCTGAACCAAACTCTTTATATCTCCGGTAATATTGAAAGCACAAAAAACGCAGACCACTTTTTGGAAATGCCAGGGCTAGGAGAATTATGTGATAATTGTTTCAAGAAGCATACATGTTAAAGTAGATAGAAGACTAAATGTCACAAATAAATTCAAATACCAAAGACGACTTCCAAGTCGTCTTGCTATTGTCATGTTTCGTGGGACACCCTGTATGTCACCAAAAAATAGAAATATCTGTTATGCCCTTTTTTGAGAAAATAATAAAAGAAAAAAAGGTGCAATTTAAGCTCTGAATTCAAAAGTATCTGTAGTTTCAAGGCATTATTTCATTTATTCTCGGTTTTTATTGCAATACTTTTTAACCGTAATTGGCAGGGGTTATCAAACATCGTGTAACAGAAAATCAAAGCTCTAAGTCAACTGCCTGACTGTCTAGGTACTGCCTGTTAAAGTGAAATCAGGCATACTTTTAGGATAATAAAAGTAAAGGAATTGAGTTTTTGCCACAAGCTCTGATTTTCTAATTCCTTTTTTGTAACCCAATGTAATCCAACCTTTTCAGGTAAAAGTTTTATATCTCTCCAGACTTGGATAACCAGCTTCAGGTTTAGATCTCGCCATTCGGATACATCATGGATATTGTAACTGTTCACCTGCATCAAATAGAATGTATATTTTTAAATCTTAAAGACAGATTATCTAACCTTATTACGTTTTATAAAAATAAAAATTAACCTTGAGCCAGGGTTCCTCCTCTGGGTCCCCCAAATCATGAGGCACAGAGTCCTTAATCTAAATATTAAATAAATTAAATTTTAATGAGCTGATTGTCCTGTAGTAAACTGATTCTAATGTAGTGAACTGAATGTACAGAAGTGAACTGATTTACTGAAGCCAGCTGATTGTATTAGCGTCAACTGATTTACTGTTGACTATATTGTCATCAGCTGGTTTTCTTTAGTCTCAATAAGGAAATATTCTTCTTTACCTTCCTAGGAGTAATTTTCCCTCCGTATAGTTCTTTCTGTGGGTCCTTGTCCTCCCTCACTACGGAGTCCAAGAAGTCCAGTTGTAGAGACAGCTCTAGACCTACAGTGCAAACATGGATCATGGGTATGTCATTGTAAACAACTGTTTTATGATATTATCTTCGAAGAACTTTAGTTTTACTACGTTATAAAGCATGATCTTAAAATTGAGTTACCAGGAAAAAGATCTATGAGAGCCCAAGAAGCATAGAAGTGTACATCATAAGTGTTGTACATTCTGTACTCATGGGATTCAAGGTAGCCCCATCTTCCGTACTCTAACCTACGGTATAAAGCTTGATATCTGTATCTGAACATATGAATCTAAAGATTTTAATATTCTAAAAGCAAAGAATTTTGTTCAGGGAGGGGGAGGGTGTTTAAGAACAGTAAAGGAAATGTTTGCAATATTCAAATGTTACCTCGGGTCTAAGGAGGAAAGGTTCTCACCCTCCTCAACCTCCAGCCAAACCCCTCCTCCATCTGACAGGAAGTATAGTTCATTAAAGATTGCAGACTTGAACCAATCAGGAAGCTCAGAATCCGATAAAACCGGTTCTTGCCATTCCTCTATCCATCGATCCCAATCTTCCCAACTCCTAGCAAAAGCTTCTTTAATGACCATTAACCATGCCCTTTCCAAATTTTTTCTTTAGTCTGGACTTTTCGTTTCTTAAATGTATGTTACCTTAAAGCATGACTGACAAGTTTGGGGCCTGCTTGTCCATCTATTCCGAACCTTCTAGTATATCTTCTCCTGTAAACCTTGTTTCCATCTCTACAGGGCAGGACAAGTTAAAACTCGGCTAGGATGTTCTCATCTTTTTTTCATTTTCCAATTAGAAAAGCGCCAATTAAATATGTCATGTAAAATATTGAACAGTGAGATCATTATCAATGGTTGGCGGATATGCTATAAATGGTAATAAATCTTGTTCCTAAATTTGATCTTTGGATTATCCCAAGCTAAAGCTAAATCCAGGGTTCCACAACTTCGCTTCTCCACCAGCATCCTATAATACCAGGGCATTCTAACAATTTCAACTTATAACTTTTTTATTGCTAAATCTCTTAAATTGAATAATAGGTTATCCAAAATTCCTTGAGGGGTGTCTACCACAAACTTATCCTTTCAGGAGACACGCTTCATTTTGACCATTTTGATTATAGAATTGGATTAAAAGAAAAAAGTGAATCATGATGTGACAAAGCAATTTTTAAAAAATACATAAATATATACATTTATGGTTTTCATAATAATTTTAGATTGAAAACAAATGAAAATAAACAATATTTAGCTCTTCACTACATTTTCAGAAAGAATAGTTGTCACATTTTACACAAAGGATAAAAATGCAGGGTTGGGGGATTGCCTGCTAGATACTGCAACTGCAACCTCTTGTCCGGGGGATTACCTGCTAGATACTGCAACTGCAACCTCTTGTCCGGGGGATTACCTGCTAGATACTGCAACTGCAACCTCTTGTCCTGGAGATGTGGGTTGTGTTGCTTCAGGTTCACTCTCAAGTTTATTGTTCTGCTCCAACCCACGCCAAACCTTCTCACCAGTTCCCTACAGTACAATCAATCAACAAATTAAACAATCAATCTCTCCATCCAACAATCAATTAACCAATCAATTAACCAATCAATTAACCAATCAATTAACCAATCAATTAACCAATCAATTTACCAATCAATTAACCAATCAATTGACCAATCAATTGACCAATCAATTGACCAATCAATCAACCAATCAATCAACCAACCAATCAACCAATCAATTAACCAATCAATTAACCAATCAATTAACCAATCAATTAACCAATAAATTAACCAATCTATTAATCTGTCAATCCATCAATCAATCCATTAATTTGTAAATCAATCCATCAATCTATCAATCTATCAATCTATTAATTCATGAATCAATAAATCTGCCAATCAAACAATCAGACAAGTCTCTTATGAATCATATTCTACCTTTGGATCAAAGCCTGAGCACCAAGAAACTGATCTCTTGTCATCCTTCCTAGCTCCAATACTGTAAACCATGACTTCACCCCGGATCTTCCCGTGTATACTAACTCCACTACAATACATAAATGAATTAGATGGTACGCAGCAATGAACAAAGTTCAACTCTGTACCATGTACTGTCCCCAAGAGAAACGTTGCAGAACTAATTACCCAGTATTATCATCAGTTAATTGTCTTGTCCGGTTAACCCTAAGCAGTTTTTCTTAATCGTGCTTTACAGTGAGTAAATGTTTATTTTGACATTGGACTTCAATGGAGAAATGCCCAAGGAACCATTGCATTTAAAATTGAAAAATGTTGTATAGAAAAGCAGGTTTTTATCAATAAATTTAGGTTTTGAAGAGAATTAGCTAACATATTTGTTTCAAGAAAGATTGGAAAAAATATTTTTCAAAAGCATGAAAGCCCATTTATAATTTACCCTAAAACTTTCTAAGCTTCAACCCTCCTCTTCCGCAAATGTAATTAAAATACCACCGACTTCTGATGTACCTTGAGTTTTCTTGCTGGAAAGGTTGAGTCCTGACTCCTCCCTCCTTATCCGCCTTTCCTCCAGTACCGTTCTTGAAACTTAACGTAATACTCACCTAAACCAGAGCTATTATTCATCTCTCTTAAAGGGACTGAGACGTAATTTCAAAGTGATCCTCCATTAAAAAGTTACATGACCAATTGACAAATGTACCCCTTCAACCCATGTCTGGGTAAAAATGAGGAAAATATATTCGTTTTTAAATCCTGAGAACCGATAAATTTTCTTTCACTTGCAGAGAAGCAACAACCTTTAAATAAAAATACTCGGTAACTCGGTAACTAGAAATTTTTAACTGAAACTATGTAAATGGATGGTCACTTGAAATTAAGCCGACAGTCCCCTTAAAAATGTTATTGATACTCATAGCTTTGCTGAAGTTTAAAGCAATAATAGACAACCTTATTACAGTTTTCTACAACACCATGATAGAGAAGATTAAGTAAACTTCTGAATTTGAGAAAAAAAATATTAATGATTTCAACAAGCCAAGTTTTCATATTTAATATTAAAAAAACTCGCTTAAAATAAAAAATATATAAAAGTTTCTTTTACTGATTTAACAGCCATCTGTGTCACACCATTATAAACACTTAATAAAAAATCAATGATAACAATTGTTAATGTGTATGTAAACCTGTAGATTCACATCGCTGTTGTTTTCTACGGTAAAAATAAAAGCTGATGCTGGTAGACAACTGGTGTTATAATCTCCAGGAATTACAGGGGAGATCTGTCGACATAGCACACGGACACCAACCTAGGTAGATAGATAAGATGATGTAGGTAGGAAGCTAGATGGTTAGGTAGGTTGGTGGGTAGAAAGATGATGTAGGTAGGAAGGAAGGTATATGGTTAGGTAGGTTGGTGGGTAAAAAGATGATGTAGGTAGGTTGGTGGGTAGAAAGATGATGTAGGTAGGAAGGAAGGTAGATAGGTAGGTTGGTGGGTAGAAAGATGATGTAGGTAGGAAGGAAGGTAGATGGTTAGGTAGGTTGGTGGATAGAAAGATGTAGGTAGGTAGGAAGCTAGATGGTTACGTAGGTTGGTGGATAGAAAGATGTAGGTAGGAAGGAAGGAAGGTAGATAGGTTGTTATTCGTCCATTCTTTAACTAGAGAGATGCCGCTTTAGTCATTAATTATTTTGTAATGAATCCAGTTTAAAATTTAAGAAACTATATTTTTTTCAATGACTGTTTGAAGACGACAGCAGGTTTAGCAGGTTTTCAAACTGATTTTCCTGTTTACCTGGAGTATATTGTAAACTGTCCAGGATCTAGGATACAGACCACAGTAGAGAGAGTCCTCAGGGTTTCCAGCCCATTTCCAGCTGGAGGGGGCACCAGGTACACTTGCCCCCCGCCCACCCAGCACTATATATATTCATTATAGAGGGGGCACCAGGTACACTTGCCCGCCTCCCACCCAGCACTATATATATTCATTATAGAGGGGAACCTAATGATCAACTGGTTAGC